>NC_140471.1:3486892-3786892 GCF_051167445.1 Perissodus microlepis | reverse complement strand
ACAGCAAATCCAGCATGTCCAAATTAACACTGTTGGATTTGATTTCAACACTATTAAAGTGTCTATATGGGTCCACACCAGAGAGTGTTAATTTAACTCTTTTTGGAGAGTTGGTACGTTAACTCTGATTTAGTGTTAAACACCAAATCTGTCTGGAGTTGATAATTTAACACTTGGTGTTAAGAGTTTATATATTAACTCTCAAAAGAGTATTTTAGTTTAACTACGTAAGAGTTATCTTCTAATTAATTCTAAAAAGCGGGAATTTTACTGTTCTGAACTTCTAGAAATTTCTTTTGGAAATAAACATTTACTAAAAAGACGCAATGGTTTTTGAAAAACATTTATTCTGAACTGTGCACCACAATTTCAAAACATTTTCTGAAAGATGTAACAGTATACATGTTCTCACTTTCATTAGAATTTTGTTTATCAAAAGGTCTGACATAGGTGAGCTGGTAAATGCAAATAACAGCATTCTCATCACTTATTTCTTCAATACAATATGCATGTCCTTCATTCATCACTTTGTGGAACTTCAACGCACTTCTGCTCTCCCACATATTCCATCTTCACAAGCATATCCTATGTGGAGATTGAATAAAAGTAGTTGACACTAATTAATGGCACAAATAATCCAGTAATCAATTGCAGCACAGTAAAAAAAAAGGAATCCTTTTTGAGCCATTACTTGTGTAAAGTATTTTCCCAAAAGACAAGGACACAGGCAACAGGTAATACTGAACTAAATGTAAAACCTCAACCTTTTTCATTTTTACCTAAACCGTGTGCACAAAACTCTGGAGGGATCTAAATGCTAACGTAGAACCCAGTCAGGACGCCTGCTACTGCTGTTTGCTCGTTTTTTTTTTTTTTATGGGAGATCGTTTTCAGGCTTCAAGTAGCACCATTATACCAACATTTCACATTCTAGACATTGTTTTAGGTGTATTTGACCAAAGGTTTGACTGAAAATTCACATGCAAGCTTTTTTTCAAGGCTGTGGTATTTGCCTGCAAACAATACCTTTCAGCTAGCTAAAACAGAATATTATGCTATCACCGAGCAACATGGCTAATGCCTTTCACACAGCTTTGTCTCAACTCCAAAGAGCCACAGAAGTAAAAGCTAATAATAATAATTGAAACCATCTTTGAAAAAATGACTTACCAAGCATGGCAAACAACTCAAATATGTAGAGCAAAATGTTCTGAAACGGCTTCACTTCAGCTTCGATTGGAGCCTATGGTGCTGGGGGCGGAGTCTGTGAATTTACTCTATTGGTGTCATAGCCCCTCTAGGAGTTCAGAGTTAAGAGGTCAAGAGTTAATGTTCCAAGAGTTAATGAACCGTTCCAAGGCAAGCTGGAGGCCATCACCCGATGAAGCCAACAGAACCACATCATCTGCAAAAAGCAGAGATGAGATCCTGAGATCACCCAAGTGAAAGCCTTCCGCCACTTGGCTACGCCTAGAAATTCTGTCAATAAAAATTATGAACAGAATCGGTGGCAAAGAACAGCTCTGGCGGAGCCCATCACCCACCAGGAACAAGTCCGACTTATTGCCGGCTATGCAGACCAAGCTATTGCAACGGTTGTATAAGGACTGAATGGCCCGTAGCAATGGGCCAGACACCCCATACTCCCAGAGCACCCCCCCACAGGACCCCCCGAGGGACACGGTCGAATTCCTTCTCTAAGTCCACAAAACACATGTTGACTGGTTGGGCAAACTCCCATGCACCCTCAAGTATCCTCGAGAGGATAAAGAGCTGATATGGAAACTACTGATTGACATATAATGAAGCAGGACATACATTATAGGTGCTTAGTTGAAAAGGAGTGATGGTAAGGACACAATAATGTGACCACGTTTCCAATTGATTTTTCCCACTCTGCAACAACAATTTATTCATTTTGAGTTACAGAAACCTGGTTACAGCAGGCGTGATAATGTTAGTTTATATGAATCAGAACCCCCAAGTCATACTTACATGCAGAATCCACATGCCATGGAGGAGGAGTGGCAGCAACCAAGTCAACCAAATGTCTAGGCATTATTGGTGGGAGTAAGGGAAGAAGAAGGAGAAGGAATAGCAACAGCAAGCAGACCAGGTTGGGGTGGTGTATGCCATGTCACGATGTGATTGAACACCATTGGCCCTCACGTTTTAACTATCATTAATACCTCCCTCTCTACTGGAACTGTTCCACTTGATCTTAAACATGCTATTGTCCACCCACTTCTCAAAAAAAATAAATTAACTTGACGCAACCGTTCTTTCAAATTTTAGACCAATCTCTAAACTCTGTTTTTTGTCTAAAATTTTAGAAAAAGTTGCCTTTCTCCAGCTCCAAGCCTTTGTGGAGACTAATGCCATCTTAGAATCATTTCAGTCTGGTTTTAAAGTGCTACATAGCACCAGTGTTGGGTAAGTTACTTTAAAATAGTAACTTAGTTACATTACTAGTTACTTCTATCAAAAGTAACACAGGTACTTCAAGTTACTCGTTACTTTCAAAGTAACTAGTTACTAGGCAAAGTAACTTTGGTTTTACTCAGAATTCTCTTGTTAATGTGTTGCTTCCGTAACTGGATACCCAGCAAGATTGCCAGTCTTCTAGCTTGCTGCATACAGGGCTGGACTGGGACAAAAAAATTGGCCCGGGCGTTTTGACTGACCGGCCCGCCATTATAGGAAAAATCATAAAGCCTTTGAATGAAAACAAACGCTGTTGTGACAGTGATGTACACTGTTCTGATGGTATATAATTATCAATCGTTTGTTGTAAGATTCAGATAATTACTTTTTAACCCTTTAAAGCCGGTGGGAGCGGACACGCTCCATTTTGCGTAACTATTTTTAAATCCCGGTAGCACTGCAACCACGTAAGCTAGCGCAATAATTTTTTTTGCACATGAAACCGGAGGAGTTGTACTTACATCTTATGCCATCAGCTTGTCCTCGGTCACAGTTTCCTTCCACATATAGCTTTGCAAAAACTGCATAAAAAGCACTTGCAGCAACAAAAACATAATATTCCAGAAACACGCTTTGCCGATCCGATCAGCTGTTTGTAACACTTCCTACGTCCATCAGCGTGAACTATCGCATGTCCGGCATGACCTGCCCGAAACCGGAAGTGACGTCATTTTGCGGAAATGTAGTTTTTTACCATCGTGGCCTTATGAGCCTATACTTGTGTTTTTAAGAGTTATGTTTGACTTCATGACTTTCTGTGTCGTTTCTGGGATGCTGAGGACTCATATTGCACTGCTGGAAATATTTTATTTTGATGAATATGCTGTTATTTTGCAAATTTGCACTATAATATATTTTTTCGTTTTTCCTGCAGTATATGAAAATTGGTGTATCTCAAAAATAAAACTATCAAGACACTTAAAATAAATTTCCTTTGGTGGGAAACTAGTTTGTGCAACTTTTTTGTATTTACAGTTTTGAGGGATAAGCCTCTTAAATTTCTCTAACTAGAAATATATGTTATAATATATGTAAATTTTTTTGTAGTTTATTGCACTTTTTTGCAATTTATGTAATTACTATGCACTTAATGCAGACATGTTATTAAAATTTGGGCTATAATGGTTGTATTGATGTATAGCAACTTGAAATGCTCCAAAAAATGGCTCCACAGCATGTAAAAATATACTATAAGCTCTGGCGGA
Organism: Perissodus microlepis; assembly: GCF_051167445.1. Classification (NCBI taxonomy): domain Eukaryota; kingdom Metazoa; phylum Chordata; class Actinopteri; order Cichliformes; family Cichlidae; genus Perissodus; species Perissodus microlepis. Next base: position 3,783,203 of record NC_140471.1, on the reverse strand, counting down.
CTTGGTTCTATGGTAGGTCTTAAAGGGTTAAAAGCGAGACATTTTAAATGAGAATAAGAAAGAAAAGTACTTCTTTGTGCCCCCCTGTCCCTGTTAATGCCCTAACTGGCCCCCTGGCAACACTTTGCTAGACCCGCTCCTGCACAGTTACCAGCTGTCAGCTACATAGAAAAGGATCCTGGTGTTATTTGTCTCTCAGAAACAGTTCATAACTTCATTTCAACTCATTCATGTCACCTAAAAGGTAAACCTGTTTCTCCATCACAGCTCTGATGATTCAGTAAGGACATCTCCTGGTTTCATCTTCATGTTTCCCTCTCACCAGATAACCAAACCGATATCATGACCAGCAGCTTTACAGCTGTGGCTCCAGCAAACATCAGCTGATACTAGAAAGTAATATTAAATAAATTCTAACAACAGCTGATCAAGCTTAAACGTGCTGCTGTTGTTTAGCGCGACATCCACTGGTTTCTTCTTTCTGGCGCGAAGTGGGCGATAAATAAACAAGAGAGAAAAGCCGATCAGCTGATCATTGATCAGTTTCATGATTGAAGTAGAAACGGGGGAGAGAGAATGAGAGAAGAAGAGGCAGCTGTGCAGCGCAAAGACAGAATAAATCCAGCTTTGTGTCTTTTTCATTCTAGCTGTAGTCCGGGACAAACTGTCTTCCTTTTCACCTCAATACGAAATGAAAATATTACGAAACGCATAATATTTTCTCTGAATATGGAACAATTCCGTTTTTTACAGGATGGTTGGCAACTCTAATAATTAACCTCATGAACAAAATAAAGTTTAACATCAGTAACATCATAGCACCCACTCAGCTGTATAGAAACTCCATCATGCTAGCTAGTACGCAACACGAAAAAGTCAGCACAACGAAAATAAACTCCACCTAAACTTGGTTTATATCTGACCCAGATAGACTGCAGGTCATAACTTCTTACCTGAAGTTCAGTTCACCTGACACTCGGACCGGCGGCCGCTTCGGGTCTCTCCTGCTGCCTCCCCTTTCCCTCATCCATCTGCTAGCCTCCTCCACTTGCTAATGTTACTGAATCTGTGGAAGCTCTGCGACAGCTACCACAAGAAGTAACAAATAACGAGCCTACCTAAATCCCAGTAACGATTAACGCGTTCCTGATTTTGGAATAATAACTAGTTACCGTGCTCGTTACCACAATAATAACGTAGTTACTGTAACGCGTTACTTAATAACGCGTTAGTCCCAACACTGCATAGCACTGAAACTGTGCTTTTAAAAGTTCTTAATGATCTTTTACTGATTACCGATTCTGGTAATCCTGTCATTTTAGTGCTTTTACATTTAAGTGCGGCATTTGATACAGTGGATCACGGAATTCTGCTATCAAGATTGGAAAATTGTGTGGGTATTAAGGATACTGCATTTAAATGGTTCAGATCCTACCTAACTGATAGGAGTTTTTCTCTCAGGTTCAATGGCTCTGCTTCCACATCCACCCCCCTTACCTGTGGGGTCTCACAAGGGTCTGTCCTTAGCCCAATACTTTTTTCCCAGTATATGCTTCCGCTAGGTTCTATTTTTAGAAAACATGGACTCTCGTTCCACTGTTACACTGACGATTCTCAAATCTATTTTCCCCTTAAAAAGAACTCTGCAGACTCCTTTAAAGTTTTACTTGACTGTCTTGATGACATTAAATCAGGGTTCGCGTAAAAGTTTTTGCATATAAATGATCAAAAAACGGAGATCATACTATTCGGCCCCTCTGACCCCTGTTCTTCCCTAAATGTTGACGTTGTCCAAACGCTCAGAACTCCGTTTGCAAAAGCTATTTCTCGATAGCTCTTTCTCATTTGAGAGACAAATAAATTCTGTTATTAAAACCAGCTTTTTCCAGCTGAGGGACATTGCAAAAATCAAGACCATGTTGTCATACGCCGATTTTGAGAGCGTGATACATGCATGTATCTCTTCCAAGCTTGACTATTGCAATAGTCTTTATTGTGGTATTAACCAGGCCTTCCTCTCGCGTCTGCAGTTAGTTCAGAATGTGGCGACCCGACTCCTGACGGGCAATCGCAAATTTGATCATATCTCCCCAATCCTGGCATGTTTGCACTGGCTACCAGTATGTCGTAGAATTGACTTCAAGATTTTGTTGTTTCTCTTTAAATCTCTGAATGGATTAGCTCCATCTTATCTCTCTGACCTTTTAACAAAAAATTATCCAAGTAGAGCCCTTAGGTCTGCAGATAAGTTTCTTCTGACTATCCCCAGAACTAGAGCTTTTGCGACCACTGCACTCAAATTCTGGAACAGTCTGCCCTTTCACATTAGGTCTTCAACAACACTCGACATTTTTAAAACCCGGTTGAAAACACATTTGTACTCTCTAGCTTTCAATTATGACTAGTCTTTTATAGTAATTACTATGTATGTTTACTATTTTATCTCTAAAGTGTTGTTATTAAAAACAACACTTTGGCTCAACCCGTGTTGTTTTTAAATGTGCTTATAAATAAATTTTGATTTTTTTGAACTAGTGGAGCGTTGCAGATTGCAGGGTGAGGTGGGAGGTCAGATTGTTAATAGCACAGAACACCGCTAGTAAAGGTTACATATGATAAGATATAAGATATACCTTTATTAGTCCCACGAGTGGGAAATTTCATGTTAAGGCTGCCGACCTATTGCACGCAATGGTAGCGCCATCTTACCCTCCGACCATACATACATTACACAAAAACATCACATGGGGAAGACAGGTCAGAGAGGTATAACAATGGAAAATGCACCACATGAGGAAAGATAAGGAGAAAAAAAAATAACTCCCCCCAGACTGAGCTCCAACAGGGAGATCAGTTTGAGAACAGAAAAAAACACCTCTGCACAAAGCACATGAAAAAACTCTTAATACACCAAAGAAACACATGACAAGAAACAGGGGTGGGTAAAGGGTGAGAGACAGCCAATGTAGACAGCACATCCGGGCCTGCAGCATATGCGCTGGTCCTTGATCCACCGTCAGCATCGGAAGGGAATAAGCGTCGAAGGCGTTTGGAGGGGGAGGGGGGATGAGTGTATATCTGCATGTGTATATATATATATATATATGTCTGTGTGCGTGTGTGTATGTGTCCAGAGTTCAGCTGAGACAGTGTCCTTCGCCCTGCCAGGCTAAGTAAACAGTCTTCCAGCCAATCCAGGTGGCCTTGCATAGAATGGGAAGAACAGTCTAAGCACAGTCGTTATCAGGGTGTTGTTGTTCAGCTCCAGCCTTGAGACCGCAGCTGGCGCCAAAGTGGTATCCGCATGAAGTGATGGTGGTTTTTACTTTAGTGCGAACAACTCATATGAATTTCAAAGCTGTTCTAACAGTCCGACACTGGTCTCTCAATCTCCCATTGGAGAGCCGTGAGCTTCTCCATGATGTTATAAACCTTACGCTCCGTGATGTTGTCATTCTTGTGCTCAAAGAGCCGATTCTGAGAACTCACAACCGCAGTGAGCTTCTCCAAGATCTTATCCGTGCTGCACTCAATGAGCCCATTTTGAGAAACTCACGCCTCGTCCCATCGTTTCAATCCCATCGGGCAGTCTTGTGGGGGTTTGAACAGCCGGTTCCGCTTTCTTAATTCTTCGATAAGTCAGGGCCAAGCCAGCTCCGATCAGCAAGAACCCTGTTATCATGGTTCCGAATAGGTAGATATCGTCAGCACTCAGGCTCACCCGAGCCCAGACTTCTCGTTGAGAAAAGGGTGTCAATTGCATTCAGGGACCAGTCGATCAAATCCATAATTCCTCTTTTAGGTTTTAGAGAACAGACTGTGAGAGAATGTTCCAGGGAAAAGTAATACAAAAAACACGAGACTAGACAAGGACATGAGGCTAAGCAGGGAAGATAAGGGAGGAGAGGAGAGGAGAAAAGTGCGACCGCCTTCGTCAAGAGCAAGATCTTATATCGTCTAGCCGCTGACAGTGGCTACATCTTCGTGCTTGTTCTGCTAGACCTCAGTGCAGAGACTGCTGACTACAATATAATACTACAGAGATTAAAACACAGCATTGGTATCAGCAATACTGTGCTGCAGTGTTTTGAATGCCATCTATCTGACAGATTCAAATTTGCAAGCGCATGGAAATGGGAAGCTTTCTACACACAAAGGTTAGTCACAGAGTTCCACAAGCTATGCTGGGACCACTACTCTCTACACTGCAGATGCATATAACCCTTAGGTAATATTACAAAACATTGCACATATTTTTCATTGCTATGCAGATGATAGCCAGCTTTATTTATGCATGAAGCCAAATGATTCAAATCAGCTAGTTCAACTACAGGCATGTGTTAAAGACAAAAAGACGTGGATGACCTGTAATTTCCTACTTCTAACAGCAGACAAAACTGAGGTTATTGTACGCAGTCCTAAAAATCTTAGAAACATGGTGCTACACTGGCCTCCAGTAGCACTGTGAGGGATCTTTAAGATATTTTTAATCAGCATGTCATTGATAGTGCACATTAAACAAATATGTAGGACTGACTTAATTGATTTCATTTCATCTCTGAAAACTCCCTTAGCCATCAACTAAGCCATTAGCTGATCTAGAAGAAAATTTAACAGTGCAAATGCAAATTCCTTGCTGAAAGTTTAACCAAAAGGCATTTCCAGCAGAAATGGGCTGACATATCCTGAGCATAACCATGTATAATATCCACTAAAGTTAAAAAGAGGTGCTTTGCAACATTAAACTGCAGTGTGCCAAATAAAAAAGTCAAATACGTATTTTTCAGACCATAAGGTGCACAGGATTATAAGACACATTAAGCAAAACAAAGCAGTCAGATAAATCAAACTTTATTCATGTCACCGTGTACAAGGTGGACTCACGCGCTGGACTCCAGGGATTGATGCAAACAAGAGAATTTATTAATGAACAATGTCCAATGAGTGTATATACAAAAGGTGCGGGGCGGTGCTATATACAAAAGGTGAGAGGTGCAGGGCTCCAGGGGAAATCCAGGTGAACACTCTGGTCTCTCTCCAAACAATCCAAACACGAATCCGCTCGAACACTCGTCACTCAGGGAACACCAGGGAAAACAGTCCAGAGGGTCTGCACACAAAGAAACGCTCGTTAGATTCCAAACACACAACTACATGGAAAAACACTTACTAGACGCTCGACTTTCACTGACGCGATTCTCACAACGATCCAGCGAAGAACAGCCGTTGCTTCCTGGCTTAAATGCCATCCACACTGATGAGACACAGGTGTTTCCTCCTCCGAGGGCGTGAACCCATAATGAGTTCCGCCCTGGCGAGAGAGAGTGAGAGAGAGACAGAGAGAGAGAGAGAGCGAACTAGAGTGATAGAGAGAAACAGCTGATCAGCGACCAGCTGAACCTCCAGGCCGTGACAATTCAACTCTTTCTTCTTGCTTCCTCCACTTCTGTACCATTGATTCATTAATGCTGTACTCTATCACAGCTGCTCTATTCCCATGTTGTTGCAGTATATTAATGACCTCGTATTGTGGATGGATTATCTCAGTTGTTCTCCTGACTGAAGTTTGGCCCGTTTACAGCATCCTGCCATGCGATTGCATTTGTCTCTAACCATCAGGAACCCTCACGTTAACTTTTATCGAGTGGAAAAGTGTTAGCGTTCATCCTGCAGCTTCACTGTTTATGTTATACTAACATAGCTGTGTTGCTAGCGATCACGTAGCACATCATTATAAACCACCTAGCCCAACTTCAGTAACCCTACAAACGTCACTGCTGTTTAGTTTTCTGTCTTCATTTATGTTGGAAGTGACAGCAGAGCTGTATGTTTGAATTTTTTCAGAAATCTCTCAGTCAGAACATGCTATATTATGCTTAGGTAACTAGTGAAACTAGCGAGCTAACGTCCGCTAACTTCCTGCTAACTTCTAACTCCGTTAAACTTCATAAATCCTGTTTTCATGGATGTCTGGATGTTAAACGTAATTGTTACACCTGGTAAAGCAGCAACGCTGAGCATTTTATTAAAGATGAAAGAATTTAGACAGTTTTTAACTCTCAGTGATGCAGCAGTGTTCATTTGACTTTGGGACCTGAAGCAGACGGAGTTTAGGACCCAGATTACTCCCAGATTTACAAGCACCTTAGTCTGACAAATATGTCAATAACAACGGCCCGCTTACATGTTATACAAAAAAATGTGCTTTGGTGTGTATCTGACGGACAAACACCAAATCACTTCCACATCACTGAAGTTGCACCATTTTTACAAACCAATTCTGGTTCATCCGTTTCACTCAACGATCGGCTTTCCCCCTTCGCATTCTCCGTTGCCGCCATGCTTTTCGGCCATGTGCGTATGAAAACAAAGGCACTGTGCATGCATATGTATATACATATTTACATATGTATATACATATATATATATGTATTTGTATATACATATATTTACATATATTTGTATGTATCCCGCCTTTCGCTCTATGTCGCTGGGATAGGCTCCAGCGCCACCCGCGACCCTGAAAAGGATAAGCGGAAGCGAATGGATGGATGGATGGATGGATGGATATCATCAGTGTAGAAATTAATTTTGTGTTCTAATACAGAGGATTGACACCTTTAGATATTGAAATTTTGGCATACTCCGGTGGCTCGTGGTTTGATGAAAATTGCAAATTATAAGTGTGAAAGTGGGCATTCTTATATGGTCCCTCTCTGAAGGGTAAAATATTGCAATATGAACCCATTAGTAGTGACTGTGGCCTTGTCCAATGAATGAATAACCTTCCACAACCAAATCTGAGAAAAATCATGAAAAGGAAGAACCAGTTACCTTTCTCAAAGGCTTTTTTTGCATCTAGTGACATTACTAGTCCTTTTGTTTTGCAGCACTGTGACAGGATAATGAGATTGAGTAGCCTAGTATTTAGGCAGAGAAATCCAGTTTGCTCATTATGAATTGTTGAGAGAAATACTGCTTCTAACCTAGATGCAAATGCCGTAACTTTAATGTTGTTGTTAATTGATGACAGAGCCACGTAGCTAGATGGCAAAACAGGGTCTTTAACTGGTTAGTGATAATTTTGTTGCAGCTGCGTTCTGAAGAAATGTTTCCTGGTGCCTTGCCATTAGGCATCTGGCTTAATGTGGTATAACTCATTAGTTTAGGTGTGTTTAAGAGATCTGTATCTTTAACTTCAACTTATTTCATTTATTTACAGGGAAATTGTTGAATTTTTCTGTAGTACGTTTCAGCAGAATATGGTAATAGCTAAAACAGGTATTTCTTGTGGTGATTATGTGAATTGCCCAGTCAGTTGTTATGAGTGATTTTTACCCATCAGCTGTAAAATACCCCTGTAAAAGGGGTATTGTTGTCACCCTGCCAGGTGGGTGGGGTGAGCAGCGTGGACACCCAAGTTTGTGTATGTGACAACTAGAGAACAAAGCAACGCAGGAGTTTGGAATTGATACCGTAGGTGTATATACTAAAAAATGTCAGACAAGTGTGAATGTCACTGAGTTCAACCTCAAGGTCAAAGTCAGAAGTCAAATGTCTCTGAAAATCTTGTGAACGTGATAATTTGAGAATAAGACGAAATAGGATTTTCAACTTGATACCATAGGCATATCTACTAGGAGGCTTTTGGTACATCTGACTGCTGCCATTGTTTTTCTATATCTATTTTGGAATTTTTTTGATTTATTATGTTGTAGTTTTGCATTTTGTTATTCTTCTCCATATTTGTTTGGATTTTTTGTGTTTTTTTCTCTCAGTACTGAATTCCATTTTTTTCCCATTTCTTCTTGTAAAAGGAGTATGTGTGTTTTTTCCACTAACTACCACTAAAAGGGAGATGTATTAGTAAAACCATTTGTTCCCATAAAGTTTGCCCACTTTTTCATCATAAATCTGTCAAATTCAGAGTCCATTAAGACGGAGGTATTAAATCACCATGTGTTTTAATAATTGGGAGTATAGGTGTTGGATCACTAACAATAATAGGACAATGGTTTTTGAATAATAGTGTTGCTTGTGAGATCTGTTGGAGAAAGTAATTATTGCACTGGAGAATAAAGGTATCATTCTGTCAGTCTGCCCCAGGGCAGCTGTGGCTACAACCGTAGCTTGCCTCCACCAGTGTGTGAATGCGAGAGTGAATGAATAGTGGCATTGTAAAGCGCTTTGGGTGCCTTGAAAAGCGCTATATAAATCCAATCCATTATTATTATTATTATTATTATCATTCAATTCCAACAGTGAAATCATGCATATACTGCTTTATTATTTTGGGATATTGGCAAATGCCTTACATTTACTGATTTATTGGAGCGTTCTATTAAAGGGTGTAAGACAATATTAAAGGAGAAAAAAAAGGATAATCATTACTAGAAACGTATAGATTGACGATTGTAAAAAGATTATCTAAAGTGTCGGCCGGAATTACAGCATATCGACATTTTGAATCTTTTAGTGTAGTGTTCAGAGTAAACAATAGCCTTTTATGAACCAAGATAGAGCCTCCGTTTCATGTAACAAGCTGAAAAGATCTAAATAAGCCTAAAAGATGTGTTCTTTCAGAGGCTCTATCCCATAGGAGGAGTATCTCTGCCTTTTATTTTGGAACAGTATCCAGGATTGTTATTCTTTTTGCCAGTGAACAAATAACACATACATTTAAAGAAGCTAGAATTAGTGGCTGAATAAGAAGAAATAAAATGTGTGCATATGCAGCATGAAATCCATATGAACCCTATAATTTATAAATATCTGTGATAAAGGTTTTACTTTCATATGAGGAGCAGTTGTTTATGTGTTGTGACTGTCATGGGCTGAACTCTGAGGCGCTGGGCTAAAGCTATAGGGATGTTGACAAAGGATAATCAGGCGTGTGGTGTGAATAACCCTTGTAGTCCAGGAAACCTAGGTTTACCTTAGTTGGCGAAGCCAAAATCCTGCTTTGTTATACAGGTCTCTGGGCTGAAAACTTTGCAACTCCAGTATGTCCACTCTTAATGCTGAATACACTTGTTTGTTAGAGCAGCTGAATGAGCACCCAAATGTGGACCTACAGACAGGCAGGATTAACGAAAAGCTCACCTTTATTGAGGGTAAAAAGGCAGTCCATCCAGTGACACCTCTGAAATGCCAAAAACAAACAGAATCCAATTTCAGAAAACAACCAAGGCTGGACAACAGAAAGTAATGGTAAACAAACAGAACAGCACAACAGAGAACTAAGGCAAACTGAGAGTTTAAATACACGCAGACACATTGAAGGCTGGGGAACTAAACACTCCTAAAGAAAAAGTTAGGATAACAAGACAAGACATAGAAGTACCAAAATAAAACAGGAAGTAGCGATGTGGGGAATCATGTGACAAAGGAAACTCGGCAGCAAGAGGGAGCTTGGAGAGATTCAGAATAACCAAAACAAGAATACCAAAATATAAGTCTAACAACTAACAGAAACAGCAATACAAAAGCAACAACAACAAAGGAGTAAACACAGAATCATTAATAAGATCATAAAGAGAAAATATGGGGTGTTGTCAAAACTGGGCTCTCTAACCATCAAACCTAAAAATACCGTTAAAGAGTGACTGCTGTTAATTTTGCAGCAAATTTTTATTTAGTCGTTTTACTTAAAATTTAGACTTCTAAATTCTTTTAGCTTTAGTCGACTATCATAAGATTTTACGCAGCAGTTTATCCAGGTGACGAAAATATAAAGTGTAAAAAATTTGTTGCGTTTTTACCAGTGAGAGTTGCTCTACATGGTTTACAAAGTGTCTCATTTTCCTTGACATCAAATGGAAAATGTGTCCATATGTTCACTCTTGTCTTCCTATGTGCTGACATTTTGTCTCATTTTCATGAGAAACCGGGAGGATGGGAGATAGTGGTACCATTTCCAAAAAGCACCTCAGTTGTGCACCTCTAACATTACTGCATGCAGATTACTTCTGATTGGACTGCTTCAAAACTCGCCTGGCCTTTCTACACAATGTAATTAGTTCTTATTGGCTCTTATCTCTCCAGGATATTTTCTTTTTGTTTTTATTCACTGACAAAAGTTTCAGCAGATTTCATCACAGTTTTTGTCCTCATGTAAATGTAGAGTAAATGTAGCTTTCCGTGAAATAAATGTAAAGTTTTGACTCTGTTTGTGTAAATAGATTTGTGGTTAAATGTAAATCTGGCTAAAATAAAGTTGACAAAAATGTTATTTCTTTTGTGTTGATATGAAAAGCTCTCAGACGTAATATCTTTGCTCATGACTATTACCTACTACTACTACTACTACTTGCCTACCTCGTTGTTCACATACAGCGCCAACAGAGTGCATCGCTTATAAATTAGCTTAAATGTATTCCACCAGTATGACCAGATGAATTGCTTACAGAAATAATGAAGAACCACACAAAAGAATGTTTTTAGCTATTGATCTCTGTCTGTCCAAACGGGGACGTGCCCAGTAGATATCAGTGGGTGGGTTTCAATCACTCAGACTGTCTGCAACGAGGATGACGATAAACTGACAGACACTTTATAGCTTCTGAAGGACTCTAAAGGAGACTGTTGGTCTGTGCCATAAATTATGGATAAAGAATGCCTGTGTGTATGTGCGTTGTGTGTTTGTGTATGTGTTTGTGTATGGTGGTGGTGCTGGGGCCACAGCCTTCCTGGTTGAAATCTGGCCAGAATTGCCATACCATCAACAAGTAACACAAGTCTTCCTGCTTAAAGTTTCAAAGAGAGCCTGTAATTTCCAAGCACACATGAGTCAATGAGAGCTCAGATGTTTATTAATAACATGAATTCACAGATTGTTTCTGAACGCTTATTGTGATCGGATTCAACCAGGGTGCAATGACCAAATGCCAAAACGATCTTCAGATTCCCCTGTGCCTTCAAGCATTAATTCACTTACATGTGTCCTTCTGGACAACTGTTAACTTTAATTCAGATAAAAGTGACATACTCTGGCCTTTGGTGTACACGGCTAGTCTGCTAGTTGGTGATTAACGAACCACTTCCATCTCCAGCACTATGAACTCTGGCCGGGACTTAATTAAAACTCAGCCATTGACCACAATCATAAATTACTTTCCACAACCTGTGACACTTTCAAAATAAAAAGGACTCATTGGTTTCTTGCCAATTAATAATTCACAAATGAAATGGAATGAAAGCCTGAGGCAGGGGTACTGTAAGAGTTTGTATCCTGTGTTTTGAAAAAGGCTGACAGCACTGTCGCTGAACAAGAGGGATTACTTGAGCTGGTGGTGACTGCTGGGTGATTGATGACCGTTATCTGCTCTGTTTGTGTTCTGCAGGTAGCTGTTGTCATCACAGTGTCACTGCACTGCTCCTGCCCAGTCTGATCCTTGACCTGAGCAGCTGATTCCCAGTAGGAGGGAGCAGCCCTGCAACAATATCTCTACTCCATCATCTCTGGCTCTGTTTACATGTGTGTCAGTCTGAGGATGGAGGCCTTTCTCAGCATACCTCCAGTCTGCGCCTCTTATGAAATCATCACTGTTCTCACTAGTGTTTCCTTTTTCTTCTTCTTTTTTTTTAATGCAGCAGCTGTTTGCTGTAATCTGAAAGTTAAGTCCCAAATGCAAATTTAGTGATCGCATCAGAGGCACAAGCTGGGCGTTTCCTGTATTAAATGTAACGGGTAATGCTCTGTTTTGCAAACCTTCAGCCACAAACACTAAATCAGATGAAGGAGAAGCTTCAGAGTGACACTGTCTTCAGCTGCTGTGTATTGTACGCTTCCTTCCTCGCATTTTTACTGAAATGAACTTCGTATTTATTAGCTTGCAGTGTAATTATTATCATTAATAATCACTATTATATTACAGTGTTTGTTGATATTGGTAAATACTGTTTGAATATATATACCTTCCAAAATAAAAGTCTAAGTTCAGCAGCAAGCGACGTGTTATGAGATGAATCTTGCTTATTTATGCATCTTTGTATTTGTTTTAGTTAGTGAAATGTTTGTTTTAATTCCCATGTCATTTTCATCATGACTTTAAGATGGTCTAAAGTTGGCAGGGATGGACGCTGCCCACCTAGAAATATATTTTGCCCCCACACCTACAGAAAATACACAGAGTTCGCATTTTAAACTTCTTTAGCTGCTTTGCAACCCACCTCTCCTCCAGCATCTGACCCCATCATTGGCATATCCATTGTCATACTGTGATGCTGCCCTGTGCTGTCTTGCTGCTCCGATTTTTCATTTATCCACATAGAGGGGTGAGGAGTTCCCTGTACAGCCTGTATCAGTTACTGTAATTGATTTAAAAACACTCTCTATTTCTTTGAAATGTGTCTATACATTCTTCTAGGGTCTTTAACTTACAATATAAAGCACCTTGAGGTGACTTTTGTTGTGATTGGGTGCTTTAAAAAAAATGTGATTAAATTATCTCCTAGGAGCTGCTGTTACAAAATAGTACTTTCATGTGTTTTTCATTAACAGGGCATCTATTGATGCATTTTTGACAGAGTCACTGATGCAGCTGGTTTAAAAACAAGGTGTCCTTTGGTGCCCAGTGTTGAGGCATAAGTGAGCTGGATCTGTCACTCCCAACTTGTCATTTTGTAATTACTTAGATTACTATTGTAAAGGGCATTTTGTACTTTAATGAACTTTATGACAATATACTATAATTATTTTGCTTATATCATACACACCTGCTTCTGTGGTAAATTATTTGATAAACGAATTCATCATGAAATTCAACCTTAAACCAAATTATCATCCAAACAGTGGCAGGAACAGGAGTAGTGTAACTCACACTACAAGTGTTTGGTTTCCAGCAAGAGGTAATCAACAGCAGTTAGGCAGTTTTCCTCTTGTCTTCATGGGCCTACATTCCTAGCAAGATGTTTAAGATTTAAGATAGTAATAGGCTTAATTTGATCCGTAAGAGAAGTGATTATGCTGTGTGTTAGTTTCTCCCAGCCCTGTGTTGTCTCCTAAGGTTTTCTAGAGATAAGCAAGATGTCAGGTTGCCCTGCAGGGTCAGGTCTTCCACAGTTTGTCATCTTTTACTTAACCCCTTTGCTGTAAAAAGCTTTTCTTTTGGATTTGTCCATCATCATTGATCTATCTCTCTCCCTCTCTTTGGAATTATCTGGCTTTGAATTTCCCAACACACTTCAATCAGTAATAATTTCGTCAAACTACACTGACTCACCAATAAGGAAGCTTTTCATTTTTAATAGAGTTTTCAACAAAGAGAAGAAACAAAGAGAAGAAACATGCAGGGGGGAAGGTTGTCATTGTTGTTTTGTCTCAGGCATAATGTAACATGAAATTCATTTTCTTTTTGTCTGTTGTTGTTGAGAAAGGCCAGAGGAAAGTTTCTTTAAAAGGTTACATTCTGCAGCATTTTTCTACTTACTGAATATGTAGCAATAATAACATGGAAAGAGCATTTCCAGAACCTTTTCAAACATTTGAAAAAGCAACAAAAGTCAGGTTTTTTCTTACCTGGAGGCTCTCTATCTAGATTTAATTCTGTGCAGGCTGTTGGACAAACTTAACCCGGTTTCGCTCACAGCGGTTTACTGTCTGATAGCCTGCTGCCTCTGTAAATACAGCATGAACAAGGGGGATAAATCTCCCAGTACATGCAGGCTGAGGGGAATTTCAATCCAAGGTGGAGCAGTTATCACTCCTGGTCAATGTCTGGAATGTTAACGAAGGTTTATTTGAGGTTAAAACCCGGAGCAAGAATGTGTTCGTACAGAAGAGGCCAGGTTCTTCCAATTACTAGACTATGTTGTTATCAAAAGAGGTTTAATGAAAGTAAAGCCGTCTGCTATAGAAAGATCTTCAATTAATTCAAGTTATTTTTCAATCCTTTTTATGTATTTCCAGTGTTAGGAGACAGTGGACGCTAATTGTGATAAACATTTTTCTGTGTTTGGCAAAACAATATTAAAAGCCCATACAAGTGGTTTTGTAATAACTATTTGTGAGTACAACATGCATTTACACTCATGCAACCCTACAGGATATCATTGATAGTCGATGAACTTACTGTACCCCTTAATGGCCTATTTTCTGTTCCAATGGTGGATGCTCAAGTCAGTTTTATCTATAGGCTGTGAAATATCCAAAGGTGCTTTATATTGTAAGCTGACCCCAAAATAATACAAAGAAAACCTAAGACTCAGATGACCTGATCACCTGAAAGCTGAAGGTGCTACCACGCATTCTACTTTTGAAAATTCTAGTAATCACACGCAACACAGAAGTCTAATATTGAAGTCCTCTGAAGGTAAGATGGGTCCTGATTATTGATGATCTTGTATGTGAGGTGAAGGATTTTGAATTTGATTCTAGTTTTAACAGGTAGCCAATGAAGACAAACAGAAAAGAGAAGAAGATGATGGAAGACATATCCTCTCTCTTTCTAGTCCCTGAAAGAGAGAGCCTGAGCGAAGCATCTGGGGTGGCTGTAGCTCAGGTGGCAGAGCAGGTCAGCCACTAATCAGAAGATCGGTGGTTCGATCCCACGCTGCCTCCTGGCTGCATGCCAAATATCCCTGGGCAAGATACTAACTCCATGTTTGCCTACTGGTGGTGGTCAGAGGGCCCGGTGGCGCCAGTGTCCAGCAGCCTTGCATCTGTCAGTGCGCCCCAGGGCAGCTGTGGCTTCAACGTAGCTTGCCATTGCCAATGGGTGAATGAATGACTGAATGTAGTGTAAAGCACTTTGGGGTCCTTAGGGACTGAGTAAAGCGCTATACAAATGCAGGCCATCTACCATTATGAACAGAATTGGTCCTAGTGTGGAACTCCATAATTAACCTTGCATGAAGAAGACTCCACATGAACAAACTGGAGTCTGTTAGATAGATATGTTTCCTTTAATACGTGTAGCATACTCTAATCTCTGTAGTAAAATATTTTTTCCGGAATAATTATTTGTGAAAAAAGGTACACTACTAGTTAAAGTATAAGGAATACTAGGCAGTCTGGCTACAATGATGAAGAAAAACCTGGGATTGTTGTTGATTTCTTCAGTTAATGTAAATTTAGTATAGAAATAGGGAAATTTTGGCAAGCGATGAACATGGCAAAAATTTCAAATAAGGAGTTCAGCATATGTGCAAGCAGTCCCCTTTTTCTCCTCTAATATAGACATCTCAGATCTATAACTCTTGCTGTTAAAACTTCTCTTTTTTTGTTTTTCAGTCCCTGGCCCAGTGGGCTGAGCATTTTAACAATGAAACAGCAGGGATGGATTTGCAATTGGAGCCAGCCATTACAGCAATTACTTCATTTTTTTCAATTCCACAGTTAGCCACTTGGTTTTATACCTAGAGCACTCCCCTCCACATGACTCGAGATTAACTGCAACACCACGGAATACAACAAAATACCAGTATGTGATGAACTTGGAATAAAAATGTGTTTTTCAAGCATGCTCACCATTGTGCACTGTGCTGTTTAAACCAAAGGACATTTAGAGGACTATTGATCTGTGGTTTTCTTATTGTTAAAAAAAAGTCCCATGAAAAGTGGTCTAAAATAGAGAGTGATCCTTTCATACTGTACTGTTTTTGTGTAGTGGAATGGATGAGGTCATCCTGAGTGAAACATCTTTTATACTCATAACTCTAACTGAAGTACTTGTTTTAAGCCAAGGAAGAATGGCTGTACTAATTTACTCTTCCTGTTTTATACTTCATGAATCTTAATCATCCAAAACCTGCCTGAATGACTTCTGGGTCTTCCTGGCTGAAGGCGACACTCTGGTCTTTTATCCTGTCTGTGTCTGTATGAAATAACTGCAGTGTTTCTGTGATGTAGGCTCATATTAAAAAGAGCAAATTAAAACTAGATTCCCTTATTTAATAAAAACAGCAAAGCTGTACATAACTAGGTTTTGCCACTACATATACTTGTTTTTGTGTGTGTTTTTTTCTTAATAATTCCCTGTGTTAAGTGATGAGAAGATTCAGTTGTGTCTGGATGTGATTGATTAAATTCAAATCAATTTATTTACACAGCGCCAAATCACAACAACAGTTGCCTCAAGGTGCTTTATATTTTAAGGTAGATCCTACAATAATAAATACAGAGAAAAACCAACAATCATATGACCCCCTATGAGCAAGCACTTTGGTGAGAGTGGGAAGGAAAAACTCCCTTTTAACAGGAAGAAACCTCCATCAGAACCAGGCTCAGGCAGCGGTGGCCATCTGCCGTGGCCATTTGGGGGAAAAGAGAGAAGTAACACTAGATTCTGTTATTAAATAATAAAAACAGCAAAACAGTACATACAGAACATACTTGTTTTTGTTTGTTTGTTTGTTTTTTCTTAAAAACTTCTGCATAATCTCTTTTGGCTTCCTTCACCTGCCTTTTAATCCATGATTGTTCTGACTAGCTGCCTCTCTAAATAGAAGGTTTCAACAACAGGTGGGTGGAGCTTCTGTACGCTCAGTTTTGGTAATCTCAGTTTTTGGATGTAGTTAGCATTGGGCACTCAACACTGTAAATGTGACCAAAGAAAAAAAAGAAAACATCTCTGGGTTTCCTGAACGGCGTAGACCAAGAGGTTCATCTTCAGGTTAATACTTCTGAGACATTTCCCTGGTCCCTTTTTCAAATCACCTCATTTTGACTGAGAGCTAATATGTTAGACTGAGGGAGTTGAGGTTGACACCTTGGATGAAAATAATTTCCATATTTTCATCTAATAAACACTGGAAGAGTAATCTTCCAATTTAGGAGAGAAACAAAATATCCTGGAAGAGGTGTGTTAAAACTGCGTAGCTTATAAGAGAGAAATTTCATTAACTGTCTTGAAAAAATAATATTAATTCATTAATACAGCAACTTACTATTTGCTTTAAAATGAGTGCTCTTTTGAGTGAAGCTAAAACAGTTTTACTCAAACTGATAAACATTAAAAGCATAAGATATAATTTACATATGTTCTGTTGATGAAGTTGGTATTTCTAATTAATTAAATGTTCCTTCTGAGCCAAACTTTTCTCTTTGTTAACTTCCACTTTCCGCTGCTCTTTTTAAAGAAAGCAGAAGAAAAGTAGAAGTTGGGCTATCTGGTGCGAGGTTGGCAGGCTGGAATCACAGTGGCAAAACTGCTGCTAATTTCTTACTTCCCTTTCCATATTTAAACTAGTGTTCAAACAGCGGTTTAAATAGCTGCAGTAGTACATCATTAGTTCCTTTCTAGGCTCAGCGTGCAGAGCTGTAGGAGAGGGAGATAAATCAACATTTTATAGCTCCTAGGGGCACTGAGGATCAGACTGAGCTCTGCAGCGAGAAATTAAAGGCTTCTTAATGGGCTGCACAGCTGAAATGTATTACTGTATCTGGGAGCATGATGACTTCCTTGTATATTCTCATATGGACAAATAAAAGCCCTGTGTGACCACTGTAACACCCTCAGACTCACCATTTGGTCTCAATAAGCTATAGTATAGTGGACAACAGTCTATGTTTAAGAGGCAGATGCTGAAATGTGTTAGGTTATAAAGAATAGCTAGAGGTCCTATTTTGTTTGAAGCAATCCTGCTTTTTGACAAAGTGAAACAAATGAGAAACTTAAAAGGTTGCATGTACTGTACACTCAAATGAAAACGTAAACATAGCACAAATAATATAGAGCTTTTCTACACTACCTGAGCACTCAAAGGTCTTTATACAATATGCCTCCATCCGTTCACACAAGCACTTTAAGTACTTTCTATCTAGATGTTGCATTCACACCACCACAACTTGGGGTCAGTATCTTGACCAAGGATATTTGGCATGCAGGCTACAGGAGCCAAAGTTCGAACCACCAACCCTCCAGTTAGCAGATGACCTTCTCTACAGCTATCCCACCACAGACTAATGTAGACTTAATTCTTCAAAGAGAGGCTCCAGACAGCTGCAGCAGCAGGTGAACCAACTGTCAATTAATGACCCCTCAGCTGCTATGAAAGGCTTCTAATCCTGTTAGTAATTTTAAAAGTTCATCACAAAAAGATAAAGTGCTCCATCCACTTTTTAAAGAGGCAGAATTCAATCTTTGAAATATTTTCATGGTAATGTGCTTCACAGTGTGATTCAGCACATTAAGACAACATTCACCATATTTCTCAGTACAACTGAAATCAGCAGTGCTGACTCTCTCTGGACAGTTGAAATCTTTTTGTTACTTAAGGCACCATTCCTTCCTCTCTTCCTCTCATTTGTTGTGTGTGTGGGTTTCAGATGACTTTACCCTGTCTCCTTCTGAAACAGACCAGGTGAACTATAATGCACAACTATACTACATACAGAGTTACTTTACACACTTTCCAGCATTACATGGGAGATCTGTGCTGCTTTCCTTACTGGGAAAAACTGGGCTGCTCTAGAAGCTAGGTGGAGGCATGGCGTGGGGCAGAGCTGAAGATCCTGCAGTGTCATGCTCCATTGGGCCTCTGATCAGACACATTTAGCAATTATATGTATTTTGAAAAGTGAAAGTGGAAGTGGAAGTAAAAGATCTACCCTCTACCACTTTATGTTCAAATCTATATGTTTCCTACCTGTGGACAAAGCAGGGTTAAACTGAAAGTTGTTATGAAGGAAGTCCAAGGTATCAGAGAAAAAATGACAAAAAGCTTTTTGTAGTTTTATTTAGTTACACTGTTTATTTAGAGACTGAATGATGAATGAAGAACAGATATTTTTGCAGAGAAAGTGCTGAATGTTTCCTTTCTGGAGAAAACTGCCACAGCCAAAGCCAATAAGTTGGACTCTTGGGCCACTTAATTGAAATTTCATGAGGACATGTGAGGCAGCTTGACGTCCCTGTGTATAACTTGGCTCCATCCAAGACCTACCCTCAGGATGATCTGAGAAAGAGATACAGGAGTCTATGGAACAAGGGAGTTTCCTACATTGGCCTCACTTTCTTCTCAGAACCCTCCTATAGTGTGACAGTACTTCTGGAGATCCATACTAAAAACTGGTCTTTCCACGACTCGCAACTCACTGTCCAGAAAGTACCCTGAGTAGACAGTCCAACTTCTCCTTGTAGATCTCCAAACTTCAGCATTGAGGTTCATAGATTACAAGGTGCACCTTCTGATGGTAAAACATAGAAACCAGGTGATATACGAGCTGCTTCGCAAGTGACTTTTCATGAGACAGGGTTCAGATGTGAGCACTTTTAAATTTCAAACACTGCCTTAGCAAAATAGAAAAATACTCACCAGTTTTAAAACCTTGTATCCTCCGAGGAGATGTGCTTAATGGCCAACTGCAAGAAAACAAACACAGGTGGTTTAGCTGCTACTTTCAGAGAGATCTGTAATGTGTGTGAGCATGTGCTTATAAGACTTGCTGGCAAAAACTTCCTCTCAAAGAAGCTAACGTGCAACAAACCTCCTACACCGATGGGATTAAGATGAGGAGACTCATCCTCGAAGTTGTCTAAAAATACATACACAACTTTTGTGTAACTTTACATTTCTCTTTGCAATCCTATCTAGTCCTTGGTTTTAACACGCTCAGTGTTCAATATGTGTAATACTGCTTCTGTGCATGGTTACTCACCTTGCACAGAAGCAGTATTACACATTTAGTTTCACACCATCAGCTTATCACCAGGCCTTTCTCTATCATTCTGACTGAATCCTTTACTGTCAGCTCGATGAGGTTCCTGTACCTTGCTATCTTGCTGAAATTCTCTGCTGCATCACCAGCTCTTTTCTTTCTCACATTAAGATGGTGCGGGGGGTCAGAGGACTCCTCTCTTTGACTCAATATCTTGTTATTCTCTATAAAATTAGAAAACATTTGTAGTTATTGTGTCAAACACCACGACCACTTGAAGTATGGTTTTGTACTGAGATTGATGAGTCATATCAACCCACACCGTGGTCAAGTGAAGAGTGAATGAGTTTACATGAGAACAAGTTTATAAGCCTGGGAATACACTGGGTGCCAGGGCCAACCAGAAGAACTCAAGACAAAGTTTAATTCCACCAGACACACGTGAATATGTGCAAAGGGTTTGTCAACTAAACCCAGAGTGAACTTTCCATCTGCTCATACAAACAGCAGAATCTATATTAAATATCATCTGAAAAGCATTGTCGAGGCTTTGCCAAGAAGCACTAAATTAGGGGGCAGGAAGATGAATAAAATAAGCACCTCTTGTGAAAATTTACAGGACGTGACAAAAATGATGTTTCAAACAAGATTAAAAGATACAAATGCCTCCAAATGCTGGAAAAACAAATGTCTGTATTAAATCACTCAGTTACTGAGTGAAGACTTTTGCATTCATATGATAGTTTTAGGATATAAAAAATAAATTAACCTGCCAGTCAAAGCAGTCATGCCCCCAACTGGAACATTAATAGAATTCAAAGTGATGAAGTCTATAAAATATTATCCCCATAAGGTTGTAATGAAGGGTGGAAACAGCTACATAGAACAAAACCATTTTTGAGACAGGTTGTAATCATGTTAATTTCAGTGCTCAGGTTGGGCGTTTCAACATTTTAATCTTTTGGGGTTTTACTCAGTATTAAATCCACTATCTGGTCAGTTTGGAGGCTGTTTTTAACTTCAGTGGCACATCACAGTGTTCCCTCGCTATAACGCGGTTCAACTTTCGTAGCCTCGCTGTTTCGCGGATTTTTGTGTGCAATTCTGCATGCTTTTTTTGCTTTTTGTTTTTACAGCGCATTGTGTTCTGCAGCCTAAATGGCTGTAGACCATTGTCAATCGATCTCGTGCTTTGTCTCCTGTACAGTACAGCAGGATGCGTCCAGCTTGTAAAATTTAGATAAATCTTCGATCGCTAGCAGTGTGACTCTGAAGTGCTGTACTGTATTTGTAAGTTTTCTCCCAGACAAACACAACGATGTCAACAAAACGTTTTGCACCATCAAAGGCACCAGCGGTAGCACCCAAAAAGCAGAGGAAGATGCTAACCATAGCACAAAAAGTTGGACATCTGGACATGCTAAAGGAAGGTAGAAGTTACCGTATCTTTTGGACCATAAGGCGCACCGGATTATGGGGCGCATTAAGCGAAACAAAACAGTCAGATAAGTCAAACTTTACTCAACTTATTCTTCTTGCTTCCTCTACTTCCGTACCATTGATTCATTAATGTTGAATTCTCTGGCAGATGCTCTATTCCCATGTTCTGGACCTGAAAACAGGGTTTGATCTTTGGTTTCATTCTGTAATACTGGACTTATTTTTCTAGAAAGGTTTCAACTTTGGGAGTGTTTAAACAAGAGAGAAAAGTGTGAAAATGTTCATACCTGTCTGAGAAAAGTGTATAAAGTGTGTAGTGAGGGGTTTTACAGTCTTAAAGCATCTATAATAAATGTAAAAAAATTAAGTTGGCTACTTCGCTGATTTCACCTATCGTGGGTTAAATCGTGCAATAAACGAGGGACCACTGTATATAAAACAATGAAAGACTTATTGGGCTCAGATTAAACCCCATTTTATGCCCCCTTTCTTTAAAACTGCTTTAATCTATAACCTCGTCATCTGTTGCTCATTAGAATAAAACTGTAACGTAAGCTGCAAACCCAATCAAATCACATGATCCATTGATCCATTGCCTTCATCTTGTTCTTGTTGCTCGAAATTTGGTGGACTCCAGGCCTGGAGATGTATGCTTTTAGCAAAGTGATGGAGTGCACCAACCTAAACCCAACTTCTCAAGCAGTCTGCACTTACTCTTACTGAACACTCAAAGAAATATTACTACAAGCCACAATCACCTATTCACACAGCATTTTCCCCATATATTTATCACAAAATAAATTAGATTCTGAATAAAACACCGGGGCAATTTGGAGTTCATGCTCTTCCTCAAGTGAGTAGAGCACTCACCCTTCGCGCCCTGAGCAACAGCCAACAAGTTCTTCAAGACTGTTAGAAAACAACACAAAAGATAACATGACTATTTTCAAGGAGCTGACAGTTAAAACCTCTATCTGTACAGGAACTTTTTTGTGTGCTATTTGAATGAATATTGACGAACAATAGACTGATACTCGGTCATTCTTTATGAAGAGAGTCTTTCTATTATTTCTGTCAGTTGTAGGACAAAATGAAGTATTTGAATTCACCAGGATTTGTTCTTTTGTTTCCTAATAAATGTGGTCAAACATGAGTTTTCCCTGTACATACAATGTCTGGTGTGTAGCAGTAACTCAGTTACAACCACTTTCACAGGATGACTTTGGATTTTGGTTATGATTAGTGTTGGTGATGACGTTCCCTATTTTATCTCTTTGGTCCTTAGTGTCCTTGCAGTCCTGTTGGTTTCATTTTCATCTCTTGGTCTCGTTCTATGATCTACTTTTTCAGATGAACTGCATATGAATGCAACTGATTGCATTTAACTGTTGTTTGACTGTAATTGTGGCTCAGAGCACTTTAAAAAAATAATCAAGGATTAAAAGCCATTCCAACTCATAGTGTCTTCATTTTCCCAATTCTACTGCAAAAATCGAGGCACTGTTTGGCAACATTTCCATAGCTGAACAATATATATTTGTTCCAGTTTGCAAGGCTGTAAACAGCACAGAGATATACTTTCCATTACCTCTACATTACTCCAAACACCAGTCACCATGGCTCAACACTTGCAGCAATAAAGAATCGCTAAAAGACACACCAAACAGAAAGAATTGAAGCACAATTTATAGTTGACCTATTCTGTCTATTTCTTGCTCCATATTTTTTATTCTTGGACTCTGGTAGGTTAACTCTGTATGATTCCTAATTTAAAAAACAGAACAAAAAACAACCAACTTCAAACTAACTTTTTGTGAATGGCTCCCCACACTCTCTCACTTGACTTGTTACAGAGCCATAAGGATGTCATACTGGTCGATACTGTTTACTACCATATTCTTAAGGGGAACCAGCGGCGTCACAAAGAAGTCTGTATACAATGAAAGTGTTTGTGAGCAGTTTGGTTTGACAGAAATGCTCGAACTGTATTTATGATGCAGGATTTTAGTTTACTCCAAATAATAATAATATGTACAAAAGAAATATTACAACTCTGCAACTGCTTTGTTTGATGCACTGCTGTAAAAACTGACTGAAATGTACAAACTGAGAGGACTACTCCACTGTCAGATGATTTTACAGGATATAAAGACTGAAATGTGAGCTGCAGATCAGTCGCTTAATCATGGAGCACAGCACTAAGGAGAAGAGACTGGAATTTACAGAGCTGTATCTCTAACTATGACATTTACAAGTGCAGTATGTATCTATGATACACAGACAAGTTTAGAAAAAAAAACAGGCCTTTTAGGTCACACTTTTTCATATGCAGACTTTAAAATTTGAAACTTTAGCATCTATCTTTGTAACAATGTGTATACATCAGAAACTAAGGAAAACCCCACTTTAAACAATTATTTAAAAAGTTATAATAATCCATCATGTGTAAAATGTGAGCAAATGAGGTACTGCTAACAAAAACTTCATTGACACTAACACAGCATTACAGAAGTGATTATGGAGGCAAAATACACCTCACAGAAATTACAGCTGTTAGAGACCTGTCTACATGCGAAAATAAATGATGGATCGCCACTTAAATCGGTCACATCATTGCAGATCGATCTGCTTTCTAAATGACAGTTACATCTGACTAGAGAAACTGCTGGCAGGACAAAGCTGTGCAGACGATTGGTGACAGCACATTAAAGGTCTCTGTGGTTCAGCAGTCAGCATTAATGGGCTTTTCAGGTCTTTTCTTCCACGAGTTTTCTCTGCACAAAGCTACATCATTACGATGGGGCACCCGGCTACCAAGCACCAGGGTCAGACTTTTAAAGGAAATAGAATTGGCTCCAAACAAAGATATCACTGTTACTCACAACATCAAAGACAGAGCGTAGCAGTTTCATGTCCTACTTACAGGTCTCCACTTTCTGTAAGGGTCAGAAATTACCCTACGTCTGTTATTCATTTGGAATTCTTTTCATCTACCTTGTTGTTTCTCAGGGTTTCTATCACTGATCATCAGTGTGACTGATGGTAACAAGGTGCTCCCCCACTGCTGTGTCTGATACTGACTGGATGTGTGTGTCTTCAACCAAACCTAAGAATACAAATAAATAATCCATAAATGTTCAAACAGCACACACACATTCACTGTTTATATTCATTGTTGTGCAGTGCTGGGTAAAGCAAAGATGGCTTTATGTCACAGTGATCAAGTGTGGTTGTATCATTGACAGTAGACAGAAACTTTATTTTATTATCTTAAACACCAAAAAATAAATAAACAATAGTTCCGTACACTAAAGAAACAACCTTTGGGTTTTTGAAACAACTGCACTTCCTCCAATAACCATTTAAGGGTTGGTTGATTTACAGCAGAAATATTTTGGTCTCCATACATAATTCCCCACAAAACTGTAATTGTAATTGTATTTTTTTTAAATAAATTACTCCTTTAAACTGGATCAACAATTAAAGCATAATATATGTATTACTAGAGGTGTGTTAACTTTGAATAACATGTATGTTTTGTCCTTTTACCTTATTTAAATGTTGAATTTGGTCTAAATTTTTAAGGTACTTCATTTAATGAAGAATTTGATTTACTCTCTGGTTAATAGTACTAAGACACAATTTGTGTGTCACCCTTTAAGAGTTATCATTAGTTGATATGTGCATTTTATATTGTAAGGTAGACGCTAAGGTAGCAAACAAGGGTGTCAAGGACCTGGGTCTGAGGGACCCAGGGTTCATGAGCAGTCTATGGACTTGTTTATGTCTGATGGGGTGTGTGAGTATGGTGCTGTGTGTGTGTGTGTGTGTGTGTGTGTGTGTGTGTGTGTGTGTGTGTGTGTGTGTGTGTGTGTGTGTGTGTGTGTGTGCGGTGGTGGTGCTGTCCTGGTTTTCCTGGCACACTAGGCCTGGAGGGTTGTTCCCGTTGGGAGGCTGGCCACATCCAAGGACGAGGATCACACACACCTGCAGCTGATCAGGATCGTGGGGGGAGCTACAGAGCAGTGTGGCTGAGCGTTCCTCCATGCTGGACCGTTGCGTGACTTCAGGTTAGTCTCCTTACAAGTTAGTGAAGGTTAGTCTGCCGCAATTGTGGTGTTTCTGACGGTTGCCTCTGTGTTTTCCTAGAAGGATTGCAGGAACAAGAAGGCAGCAAGCACGGCATGCTGTGACACTGAGGAGCAGAGACACGGGACACTAAGGCCACATCCACACTAATACGTTTTCATTTGAAAATGCATCTTTTTCTCTCCGTTTTGGCCTACCGTCCACACTGAGATGCCGTTTTTGGTCCAGGAAAATGCAACGTTTTGAAAACACTCTCCAAAGCAGATACATTTGAAAACGTTGTTTTCGCATTGCAGTGTGGACAGCGAACCCGGAGGCCTTTCGAAAACGATGACACATTTTAGTCATGTGATGCAGTCATGTGACCAATTAAATTAAGATAGCGGAGAGCATTATACAGCAGTTGTTTTGTTTGCTTTCAATTTTGACAGCCCTATTGTCATGATCCAAGCAGCCAGGAACACAGGCACAAATGTAATCTTCAAAAAAATGGGTTTTATTATACTCCCAAAAAGGACAAGATGATTACAAAAATTCAAAATAACAAAAATAAAGTTTTTAAGAACCAAGTGGGCCCATAAAAGAGGTTAACTTAACAGAACGCTACTCAAAAGTCACTTAACAAAAACATAACTCAACAAACTGACCTGCCCAAATGAGAAACAGCTCCAGTTATATAGCAAACGAATAAACCATTATATACACCAAAGGTGAAAACTAAAGAGATAACAGCTAACCATCATTCAAGAAGAACCCCATTCCCCCTGCATGATCACAATAGATGGCCCAGTCCACTTTATTGGCTTCTGCATTTAAACCAGCTCCACCCTCAGCCTCCTCTTTCAGCCAAACCAGGAAGGACTGGAGCGGAGGTCAGGTAACTCAGAAAGAGCAGAAATATAATCAATATAACATATACCTATATAAAATAACAAACAATGCAAAGCAAAGTCTACGCCACCATTTGGGCTATAGCTTAGTGCTGTCATGCATTACAGGTAAACTCAAAATATCAAATTAGTTAACTTGTGATCACAGAAGCTTTAGAGCATAACGTAAACATAAGACAAAAGACCAAATGAATATTACCTAAGTATCTCAATTGTGTGGTTGCATGCAGCCATCACACCTATTAAAGATTAATATCAGTTTGTACATGCTCCACATAGCTTTTCTTCAAATTCTTTAATTTTCACTCACTTTTGCAACTTTGTCCTTTTGTGTGTTGGGCTGGACGACTGCAATTCATTATTATCAGGATGTCCAAAAAACTCACTGAAAAGCCTTCAGCTAATCCAAAATGCTGCAGCAAGAGTACTGACAGGGACTAGAAGGAGAGAGCAGATTTCTCCTGTTTTGGCTTCCCTTCATTGGCTTCCTGTTAAATCCAGAATTGAATTCAAAATCCTGCTCCTCACATACAAGGTCTTAAATAATCAGGCCCCATCTTATCTTAATGACCTTGTAGCACCATATCACCCTATTAGAGCACTTCGCTCTCGCTCTGCAGGCCTACTTGTTGTTCCTAGAGTATTTAAAAGTAGAATGGGAGGCAGAGCCTTCAGTTTTCAGGCCCCTCTTCTGTGGAACCAGCTTCCAGTTTGGATTCGGGAGACAGAAACTATCTCTACTTTTAAGATTAGGCTTCAAACTTTCCTTTTTGCTAAAGCATATAGTTAGGGCTGGACCAGGTGACCCTGAATCCTCCCTTAGTTATGCTGCAATAGACGTAGGCTGCCGGGGGATTCCCATGATGCATTGAGTTTTTCCTTTCCAGTCACCTTTCTCACTCACTATGTATTAATAGACCTCTCTGCATTGAATCATATCTGTTATTAACCTCTGTCTCTCTTCCACAGCATGTCTTTTGTCCTGTCTTCCTTCTCTCACCCCAACCAATCACAGCAGATGGCCCCGCCCCTCCCTGAGCCTGGTTCTGCCGGAGGTTTTTTCCTGTTAAAAGGGAGTTTTTCCTTCCCACTGTCGCCAAAGTGCTTGCTCATAGGGGGTCATATGATTGTTGGGTTTTTCTCTGTATCTATGAAGCACCTTGAGGCGACTTTTGTTGTGATTTGGCGCTATATAAATAAAATTGAATTGAATTGAATTGAATTGTTACTCGCAGCAACAACTCCACCTCATTGCTAGTCCATTTAAAAAACTTTAAAAAAGCTTTTCCTCAACATTTTGCCACGACATTTCAAAGAGCCGGAAAGTAAATAAACGGCAGACAGAAATGAGGCAGGTCAAATCGTCTTGCGTTTCACGCATGCGCAGTACTGGAACGTAAGTGTTTTCAGCCGTTTTAATGTGGATGCACAACTCTGTGAAAACGACTGAAAATGATAGCGTGGACGCAGAGCGTTTTCAGATGAAAACGCCATTTTCAAATTTATCCGGGCTAGTGTAGACGTAGCCTAACATCGGGAAGAAGACACGGCACGGGAGTCGGGAACACACTGGGGATTTATTATTGTAGTGTATAATTTGCTTCACTTTAAATAAACGCACTGCTCTCATCGCACAAAGTCCAACATTTTGTTCCTATTTCCTCACATCCCCATAGTCTGCCAGCGCGGCCCTGACAAAGGGAAGGAAAAACTCCCTTTTAACAGGAAGAAACCTCCAGGAGAACCAGGCTCGGGGAGGAGCAGCTATCTACTACGACTGGTTGGGGTAAGAGGAGGAAGACAGGACAAAAGACATGCTGTGGAAGAGAGCCATTAACAGATAGTGAGGAAGAAAGGTGACTGAAGAAGGTGTACTTAATGCATCATGGGAATCCCCCAGCAGCCTACGCCTATTGCAGCATAACTAGCTACAAGGGCGTAGATTTGGTTTAGGCGTTGGTGGGGACGGATGATTCAACCACCGAACCCTTCCCCGTTTCTTTTTTTCCTTTTTGTCTTTGCTTCTTGATTTAAAAAAAAAAAGGAGAAATATACTTGCCTACATATGCTATTCTACCTACTTTTAAACCATTTAAAATTACAATTCATAGTTTTACATGTGAATTATATAATGTTAAATTACTATTAAACAAATGACTAAGTATTTTAGGCTTTAGTTTACTTCAGCCATATTTCATATAAATCAGGTATCATACAAAAATAAAAATAGCTTCAAATACAGTCATGACAATAAAAGAATATGACTTTAAGGACTTAACAACATTACTTCAGTTATAGGACACCAACATCTCTGATACATTAGCACTAAGGGAACACTGAATGACCTGCTGGTTTTTGTCCATAAAACTACTCATCTAAGATGACCACAGAGTAAAAGATCTCTCAGCAAAATTATGCAACATTTTAGGCGCACTATACAAACATTACTGATGAGTCACTCAGTAATGTTTGTAGGCTGAGTGCATTTTTAAAACAATTTGTGCAAACTGCACTACAAGGTGGAATATTTGCAAAATCATGATGATATTTTGTCTCAAAAATTAACCCTATGAATATGTCAGTGCCATTAGGATGAAATTATTGTGTCACCAACATTTAACGTTAGATATATAATTCTAACAGCCTCTGTAAACTAATATCCTGGCTCGCTCGAGGCTGCCGTTTTCTCTGACAGTTTCAATCAAAATTAGAAATGCTGCTCTGACACTGAGATAACTAATAGTGCTGCCTGTTGTGCAGTTAGTTTCCAAAACACGTTATTCATTGTTACATACAATTTTAGACTGATGTGGGCCAAAGCCTAGCATAGCCTGTAACGTTATTATGACGGACACATTTTATGAGTGAACTTGGCTTTAAGTGACTTACAGGTTTCTTTGAAAAATACTTTCTTATATCCAGGTTCTTCCTTTTTGCTGCCATCCTCCTCTCCTCCTTGCAGGTCCTTGCAGCGCAGGCTTGCCGCTGCTAAAACTAAACAGAGCTCCCTGAAAAGCACAGCCAATCACATTGGCCATATTTGTCACATGATGTAGGACTCCAGTAGAGAACGTAATTTGTAACTCTTTCTGCAACGCTGGGTGAATGAGACGTTGACAGATCGGGGTTTTTTCTATCGGTTTTGTTTTTCTTTACTCGAAGAGATCAAATTATTGGTGGGGACAATTCAATAATTGCTGGATATTGGTGGGGACATGTCCCTTCCGTCCATGCCAAATCTACACCCATGACTAGCTAACTACACTATCTCACAAAAGTGAGGACATCCCTCACATTTTTGTAAATATTTTGTTATATCTTTTCATGGGACTACACTGAAGATATGACACTTTGATACAACATAAAGTAGTCAGTGTAAATTTGCTGTAACCTAAAAATAAGTCAACATACAGCCATTGATGTCTAAACCGCTGGCAACAAAAGTGAGTACCAGAAGTGAGTCTTTACCTTGGTCTTGCCTTCATCATGGTCTTGACTAGACCTGGTATAATCTCCAGACAGTAAATCAGTATAACTCTCCTGCAGGTATAAAGCTTCAAGTATAGTTTGAATTTGTAAGATGCTGAGGGTTGCAACGTCAATTTAGAGAGTTATGTATGCCTATGGCACAAAGCAGCAACCTTAATAGCAACCTACATAAGTATTGCTTACTCACAAAAGAATTACTCAGGAGCATCCCAGACAGCTACACTATCACACACAATCAGTTTGTTTTTATAGCTTAATAATTTCCCAGCAAACGTCTTCAACTTGAGTCTGAGCCTCATCACAGCGCAGCTGTTGTAAACTTTTTAATGTAAAAGTTTGATCCTATTCATCACTGTCTGAGCCAGTCAGTGATTGCACTGAGGCACACCATATATTATTTGTCAAATTTGTTTGATATTCCTACACTGGTCAGCTCTATTTGTTACTGTAACTGGGAATTTTACTTTCCAAAAAGGAGGGGCTTGGTCTTCTTGGCTCCACCTAGTGGAATGGGTTCCTTGTTCTCACTCTTCAGCCTGCAGATCAGTTCCACGTCAGCATCATCAGTTGCAGTATTAGGGCCAGCTTCAACACACAGTCTTCACCAGATTGTCAACTCGTAACTTAAGAAGCTTCTCGGGAGGGGCCGTGCTAACACCTGCTGCTCTCTGGCAGCAGCGCCATGCCCTCCTGTGTTTTAAAAGCACTTTAGAACAACACGCAGCAACACTACATATGAGCGAGAGTCATCACCCCCCCGTTCTCTGTTAGGGCGGAGGGCCTGGGCGGAGGTCTTAGCCGTCCAATTGGTGTTTGGGATGCGGAGCCTCCCTGCTGCTGCCGGGGGAAAGGGTAACATCTCCTGGGTCTAGGTGCAGTTTCCCCCTCTGGGGTGAGGGTACCTGGACCTGGGTTGTAAAGTATATTTGGGGAGTATGATTGTGTGTACATTGTCCATTTGTGTCTGTCTTCACATTGGGTGAGTGCTGAGTATTTGTATATATGTGCATGAGGGGGGAATGTACGTTTGTGTCTGTGTGTGCCTGTACGTCTGTGTCTATATGTCAGGTCGGATCTTAGACTCCGCCTCCCTGGGAACATCTTAGGCCCTCACCACACTCCCTGCCGGTGGCTGATGCCCTCAGGCGTCGGTGCGTTGGTGGTAGTGATGGGAATTTCGGCTCCCAACCGGCTCTTCAGGTTGTTTTGTTGCTTTAATTAATTGTTTGTTTGTTTTTTATCAACAACAATAGAAAATTATGCACAAAATGAATTACTGATGTAAAAAATGTGTTTTTTATTTATATATGTTTATTATATAAATATGCTTTTATTTATTTATTCACTCCACATAAAATGTAAAAAAATAAATTATAAAATACAAAAGCTAAATCTTTACAATTCTACTTTTAACTATTTCAATTTTCAGCTTTTTCCTTTTAAACAAATTTAAAGTAAAACAACACAAAACACTGCAGACCACAACGCAATAAAATATAAATTAATATGCAAAACAAAAAGAAGATGCATGTTCTCTGTCATATAGGCCAGGGATGATTTTTTGGGAGAGTGTTTTCCTGCTTGGAATTACATACATAGGATTCAGTGCATGAATAAACTTTCTGAATCCTTTAACATCCACAACTGAAAATAGTTGTAAATCAAGTGCAATCATTTTTGCCAGGTCTCTATAAATTGAGTTCTGTCTTGCTGGGGTCACAGACTTCTGCAAAAACTGTCTAAAAGAGCTCTGGGTTGGTTTAGGTGGTTGTGGTGGTATACTGCAAGATGCTGTAGATGCAGCAGCAGCAGTAACAGTTGCATTAGGCACACTGGCACCTTCATTAATATCACACTCAACTGACTGTGTTTTATCTTTCCCTTGCACTGATGGGTGGACAGTTCTCAGGTGCCTGTGCAGGTTGTTTGTGGAGCTGGCTCTATATGATAGTCTCTTCTTGCAGACTCGACACGCCCTTGTATTGTCAATAAACTTAAAATGGTTCCAGATTTTGTTTCTTTTCATTACTATACCTTTCTAACGTGATGATGTTGTCGCTTGTTGGTGCCCCTAGCTCTCTCCCTCTCCCTCCTACTCTGTTCCTGTGCTACTGCGAGTGTAACTACCGCCCCTCCCCCCTCTGCTCAGCAAACATAAGGCTCTGTTTGCGCCCCTCCCCCCTCTGCTCAGCGCAAACACAAGGCTCACGTGCCGTGTGAAGCGAAAAAAGTGAGAGATAGAGGGTGAGAGAAAGAATAAAAGAAACACGGCTCCCTATAAGGAGCCAGCTCCCGTCATTCACTTCAAAGATCCGGCTCTAAGAGCCGTTTTGTTCGCGACCGACACATCACTAGTTGTTGGTTCTTGGTGTCCAGGGCTCGGCGCTCAGGTATGTAGCGGCTCACTCCCGGTGGCTGCTTGGCGGGTTCTCGCGACCGTGGCTCAGTCGAGCCTCTTCCGGGGGGATGGGGTGCCCTCAGGCCTCTGGCCTCTGGGCCTGCGACTCGGTTCACTCTGGCACAGCTGGCTGCCTGGCTTCTGCTCCATGGCTGCTGGGCTCTCCTCAGCTCTTCCCAGGAGGGTGGCACGGATGCCCCTCCGGTGGCCCTCCATGGGTTCTTGCACTCTGGGGCCTCTGGATGTCTGGGACCTGGATCTCCTCCATGCCTGCTTCTTGCCCTGGGGGACGGAGCTATGGCTCCCCACACCCTCCAGCAGAAAATAAAATAAAATAAATAATAGCAACAAAGGTCAATCAAATGGACCACTACGGCATGATCCACTTCGTATTGTTGTCTTAAGCCAGCAAAGATATCCAAGTGGATACTTGGGTATCTTTGCTGGCTTAAGACAACAATTCTGACGGCTAAAGTACCAAACGGGACAGGCAACAACAACAAAAAAAACTTAATTAGCTTCCCTGCTCCAAACTTTTTCTGGTTCTTCCCAGTGGTAATCTCTGCGTAAGAAGAGATCTCAAGTAAGAAACTAAGTGACTCTCAGAATCAATAAGTGACTCACCTGAGCTGCCATCCAGCAACATCTATTCTTACCTCTAACTTCTCTCCTTCAGAACTATGGATCCGAGCTGCCAGTAAAACCCAGTTGAATTTCCTCTGTTGCACATTCACAAATAGTGACTGAACCTTGAGTTGCTGTCTCCTCAATACTGTTTCAGAGTCTGCTTAATGACTTTACCATCCAAGGCTGTGACAACTTTTGAGTTGCAATAGCACTGAAACATTTGTCAGATTTTGTATTATTGTATTGTATTATTATAAATTTTCATGCATTTAGTTCTCTCTTTAGGAAAACTGGAACAACAGTTATATCAGGACGTAATTTTCCACTCACAGTGTGACGACATCAACTATAAAATTTGAGCCTGGAAAATATTCCTAAAAAAAGAACATTTATAAAACAAATGAAAAATTTTGACTGCAGATGAGAAGCCCAGGGTGTCTTTATATACTTACCACATACATATAATACACACTCCAAACATAAAAAAAAACATTTTATACACTTTTTCACTGCTGACACAGGCAGGAGGGTTTTGTATATCTTTCCATTCTCTCAGTGGCGTTAATAGCAACCAGTCCCTGCAGCTGTGTGGCGATATCACCCTCTCACTTTCAGTCTAAAGCTGGATTTATGTTTCTGTGTACACGATTCCAGTCAGACATGCAGGGAGAGGGATGATGGACACAAGCGTCTGCCGACAGGTGGCAAGAACCAGAAATGAATCAGCCAATGAGGAGGTCACAACAGGGGAGAAGGAGGCTGAGATCAACAACGAGCTGGTATGGTAGTGATATATGCCAAATAAATGCACTAAAGTGACCAAAGCGATAAACTGGATAGTTTTCACATTCTGCTAGCCAAAAGGTCGCCCTCTATTCCATCCTCTACGAATGAAGATAAAGTACTACAAGAACCAGCAGGTCAGCCTGATGTTATGGTGAGAAATTACCTATATCCTGCAAGCAGGTATAGATAAAAGTTGCAAAAGGTGGAAGCAACCGAGAGACCACTTCAGGCCAAGAAAAAAGTGAATTCCAGCCAAGTGGTGGCAGAAATGTAACGGCTCCCGTGATATCAACACCTTGAGAGATACAGTGTGTTGTCTGTTTAAATATCATGTGTTTGTTCGCCAAGGAGAACAACAGGCCAACTCCAGACTCTGGAAGACACTTTTGACACAGTGTTGGTACATTCTCCAATAACCCACAGATTTAGTTTTATTTTCCTTGTTACAGGATAAGTGCCTGACAAATCACGGGCTGTCTTCAACTCAAGCAACAGATGGTGAACACAATGTAAGTATTGGCTGTCTGACATGCAATCTTATTGAACTGTGATTGTTCCTGCTATTAGATCCAGTTCTTTGTATTCTTTAACGGACAAAAAAGACATGGCTCAAAGTGGGCTAACTTAAAAAATTATCTTTAATTTTACATTTTCCGGAAAATGGAGACTTAGCCCAGAAACACCAGCTCAAGTCTGGTGAATCAGGAGCACATTTCGCTATATACTTTGCAGCACGTCACCCAGAGTTTCGATACAAACAACTCCTTATATGGTAAGTTCCTCTTTTCTTTGTGTCTTACTTCCTGTGCAGCTTGCAATAACTTCCCCTTTCTGAGGTCTGTTGCCAGGGCAACCTGTCACCCTTAACATGGTTCTCGTGTGGGTCTGGCACACATAAAACAATATAATCAGACAATAAGCACTAAGAATATATATATATTTAAATCCCAACAGACCCCCTCTTGACCTTTACCCCAGAAAGGTCACCATATTTCTATTAGATATTTAAATCCCAACACTGCCTCATATGATTCCAGTGTCTAACACCGAGTAAAAACCCACAGGAAATAGTTTTGTTCGTTTTGGTGGCAGTAGCCTTTCAAAGCATAGCATAACCAGTCAGAAAGTTTTCCCCACAACAGAGGGTTAACAGCATTAACTTTAGTTCCATTCTTGGTGTATTTTGTTGCAGTAGCTTGAAATCCCGCAGGTGGTCAGTGATGACAGTTCTACTTCTGACAGTAGAAGAGGCAGCGACTGAGTGACAGAGGCCCAGCATGTGATAACCTGCAGGAACTACAGGATAACTGCAGTGCCAACCAAAGTCTGCTCGATGCCTGTGGAAACCCAGACTGAGGGGGTTCCACTGGTTCCACTTGCAGGGGACTTTGGACCTTACACAAGAAGACGTGAATGGGCACGATGAGAAAACTATTGACTTTACTGACAAAATCTCCCAAGCGAGCATGTGCCGAAAACATGGACACTGCGTAAAGCTGCATTTTTTCCCCTTTTCATATAATTACTCTTTTTTAACTTGCATTCTACTCTTTTCTAGTTGTGCTGTTTGTACATTACGTTGCCTGTGTGTCCCTAACAAATCTTAACAAAGATGTAAAAACTGCCTTAAACATTCAGGACACAACATAATTTTTATGGCTGCAAAGCAATGGCAAGTTGCCACAACAGAAATAGCCATGTTATTCTGTAACCTGTTATGCAACACATACAGTATATACAGGTAATATTTATATGTATGTATACAGGTAATATACAGGTACCACAAGATAAGCCATAAGCAATCTGTACCGATTCATGAGGTTATGAGAAAAGTATTGTCTTGAGCTATTACCCGAACCTCTTCATGTTTCCGCCCGTGATTGCACTCGTCTCCCGGATATCAGCCATCGCACCCTCCATGGGTATCTCATCTTGTCCTGTAACCATAATGAACATATTCAGCTATATATTTTTGAAGCACCTAACACTCTGCTTGTCCTTGGACACCCATGGCTTAGTAAACATAAACCCCAAATTGACTGGGATAAGAATACCATCATGGGATGGAGTCTGTCTTGTCACCAGTTTTGTCTGGTTATCACCCAGGATTAACACCTTGTTAAACGCGAGAAATGTGAATTCCACTCAGATACTGTCTACTTCATAGGCCCCGGAGTGGAGAAAAGGCACATCAGGGCAGACCAAGCCAAGAACCAGGCAGTTTTGGACTGGCCCACACCTACTTCTAGAAAGCACCTTCAGCAATTCCCTGGGGTTTGCCACTTGTACATTTGAAATTTTGGTAAAATTTCTCTACCTCACTACTTTGATGGGAGTAATCAAAGTAGTGAGGTGGTGTGGTAGGTGTGGTAGTGAGGTAGAGTGTGAGTGTTCACGTGGAACAATGCTACCCAGAACGCCTTCACCACTGCTAAAGCCACTGCACCGGTAGTCATTCAGCCTGACACTACTTAACAGTTCAAGGTGGAAATAGACGCTTCAGATTCTGGGGTCAGGGCCATTCTCTCACAATCCAAGGAAGGTGAAATGCAACCCTTGTATCTTTTCTCTGTAGAATGCAACCTGCAGTTGCATTCTACTTCTACAGTGACCAGGAGCTACTGGTGGTTAAGATGGCACTGGAGGAATGGAGACATTGGCTGATGGGGATTATCACCTGTTTATCATATGGATTGGTCACAAGAACGTTACATACCTCAAAGCAGCTAAGCTCCTGAACTCCAGCTAAGCCAGGTGGGCCCTTTTCTTTACTCCCTGTAACTTTGTGATTATCTGCAGGCCCGGCTCTCGTAACCTCAAACCTGATGCCTTGTCACAGCAATTCTACCTGTATAGGTGGTTCACTTACCTGGGAGATTGAGTCCCTTATCCAGAACACGCAGCCGGATAAACCCGATTCTGACTGCTGTCACAGGTCATCCACTGAGTTCATACTGCAAAATTTTCCTACCACCCAGGTATGAATCGTACTGTTTCATTTCTTCAACGTCTGTTCTGGTGAGCTACTCTGAAAAAAAGATGTCAGTGAGTATGTGTCTACCTTCCCCGGTTTGTGGCCAAAACAAAGTTGTAAGCTCTTCTCCTTCAGGACTTCTTCAACCACTACCCACATCTGGATAGCTTTGGTCACATATCTCCTTGGACTTCACCACTGACCTTCCATTATCTGCAGGTAACACAGTCATTTTAACTGCTGTCAACAGTGTCTCCAAAGCAACATGCTTCGCCCTTCCCAAGCTTCTGACCAGACCATGTTTTTCAGCTTCATGGATATCATTTCTGATCGGGTTTCTCAATTCACTTCTTGCATGTAGAGGGAGTTCTGCTCTTTCCTCTGAGCTCAAGTTAGTCTCTCCTCTGGGTTTCATCCTCAGACTAATGGGCAAACTCAGAGGATGAACCCAGAGATTGAAACCACCCTCCAATATGCAGGTTCATCCAACCCATCCACCTGGAGCACTCAATTGGCAAGGGCCAAATATGCTCACAATTCACGCACTTCATCTGCAACCAGTATATTGCCTTTTGAATCATCTTTGGGATATCACCCCAGTCTGTTCCCATCTGTTGAAGGTGAGTGAGGCTTTGGAGGGCAATACAAGCATTCTTCTGCCACACTAAAGAGCTGAACAAGAGCCTTGCAGGCTGACACTGCACCCAAGAACCTCACTGTCGTCCGGGACAAAAGGTTTGGCTTTCTACAAAAAAACCCCAAAATGTTCCTTTGCATACCCATATGGAAAAGATATATATAAATCTTATAAAGTTTGTATCTGTCTTGTGTGAAACTTGTATGAAAAGCATACAAGAGTGAAAACAGATATAAGATCCCTTGAAAAATTATATAATGAAACTTGTATGTTTTGGATACTTACTAAAACAATATATGAAAGTAATGAGAAAGTGGCCACTTTCATGAGTAAATCATGTAAGTTTTTACTATTTCTTTTCCATATGGGTACTGAGTCTTGCAAACTCTCTCTAAACTTTGTTGGGCCCTTTGAAATTGACTTCATTACCAACCTAGTTTTTGTTCACCTAAAATTGCCGAATAATATGCGCAGCCACAGTGTTGGGGAGTAACGGAATACATGTTACGTATTTAAAAGTAACTGTATTCCGTTAGTTACCGTTTAAAAAGGTGGTATTCAGAATACAGTTACTTTGTTGTAATAAATGGATTACACAGCGGTCTTTTCCTGTTTCATATATTAGGCTATGTCCTCTCCATTTTTGGCAATTCCACGCCGTGGAAACCCAAACAAAACACGCATTAAGAGGCTCTAATGCCTGTGTCTCAATCTCGCGGCCCATGTCACCTCTACTTGCAGCCCACATAATGACGTGAAGAAATATTGTTTAAAATTATTATTCAAAAAATTATTGAATGTGAAGGCAATATGAGCAGAGTGTTACAGGCATCGCCCTAAAGAATGTAGCCTCATGGGCAGTGTAGTCCGTGCTGCAGGGAGAATGGACTGCCATACCTGTGATGTGTCTGTGAGTGCGAGGGAGGGAGGGAGAAAAGGGAGAGTCGAAAAGTACGAGTTGTCACCGAGCAGAAATGGGAGATGGAAGCATGTAAATATAATAATAACCACTGCAGCCAAAAAGAGAGCCTGACGAGCCCAGGTGTAAGTAAGCTATTAAGACTCGACTGTACACTGTGTTCATGTTTTCCTCTGAAACGATAAGTTCCATTGGAGCAGCCTTTCAACGCCTCTCTCTGTCTCTCGTTAACAAAGTTGACCCAGACAACAAAGCTAGTTTTCAGCTACGAGCCCGACACGAACCCGACGTATTAGCCAGAGGTCCCTTTACTACGGTTCGGAGCCGCGGACCTGTTTTATATACGAATAGTTTTCTATACGAAATCGCTGCAAAAAGTGCAGCCTTACCTAATGTCCACCTACTGTGACTCATTTATATTAAGATTTAAACATCTAGTTGGTGTTGGTATGGAGAGTAACCTTCAGTAATACTAATAGATCACACAGCAATAGTACATTCATGTAGTTGTAAAAAGCATGATAATATATTAAATAATCCAAAGTGTTCAGAATACGTTACTCTCATTGAGTAACGTAACGGAATACGTCACAAAATACATTTTGGGGCATGTAATCTGTAATCTGTAGTGGAATACATTTTAAAAGCATCCTTCCCAACACTGCACATCCATAATGTCTTCCAAGTCTCCCAGCTAAAATTCTCCATCTCCAGTCCATTCTGACCATCAGATCACAATTCCATCTCAGTGTCTTAGATCTTCTTCTCTTTCTCTCTCAATCCCCTCCCCCTGTCTTGCCACTATGGGGAGCAGGGCTTTCAGCTGCTCTGCTCCTTGACTTTGGAATTCCCTACCTCCTGATATAAGTAATATCACTTCTTTTTCTTTTTTAAGTCTAGACTCAAAACTCACCTGTTCAAAATAGTTTATCCCACATAACCTTCTCCATTCTGCTATTTTAAATTCTGTTTTATGTTTTATGATTTTGTAAATTATCTGATTTTATGCTTGTTTTTATTATTCTGCTGTGTACAGTGTCCTTGAGTGTTCTGAAAGGCGCTTTGAAATAAAATTATTATTATTATTATTTTTTATTATTATTACTACTATCTGCACAAACACTATAAATAAACTCACTGAACTTTAATTCCTGAGTCCTGCGTTTGAGTCTGTCCAGACAAACCACGACAAGTATTATTATTTTTAGTCCTGTCTGCCAAAACAAATGTCTTACTACATGTTTACTGTCTCTATTTTATGTTTTGTTGCTGTTTATGATCTGTATACCTTCAGCAATGTAGGTATTTTGAACATAAGTGAGACTAAAGGAGCGAAAGAGTCTTAGTCATACCACCCTTCCACCAGGTGTCTGAAAAAGATGGACAAAGTCTCTTTGCACTTCACTGGTTGCATGTGATACTCTAGCATGGAAGTCTGTGTGTCAGTGAATCTGGTACTGTCCTTTTTCCATTTCCCATTTTGATCATGCCCTGATGCTGAAATAGTGTATTGGTAATTCGATGGGATGTATGGGGCTGTCATTTCAGGCAGTGCCGGAAAGCTGATGAGACAACTGAGAAGTATGACACAAGCTTTCACAACATCAGCCACGTTGTCCAAATAAAATGCCATTGGCCTTCTGATGACATGCTGTCTTGCAACCAGAGCACCAAAAGAGTTTTTTTTATAACCCACCATGCCTTTAGCCACAGAACCCAGCTTATTCTGAATAAGAACCTAGTGTGACTGGTGGGGAGGCTGTCACATCTTTGCAGGAGGTCTCCTCTCTACAAGAGCACACTCAGCAGGTGGGGGAGAGATATTGGAGAGGTGGAGAATGACTCAACCTGGGTGTCTATTGTCTTGTGTAGTCTGGGAGAAGATTGGATGATGGGGTGGGTGCAGTTTTCTCTGCGGTGGGGTCGGGTGGGTTGCCCCGGTCTCTGTGGGGCCGGGTGGTGCTGCTGCTGTGGGTCCCGGTCCGGATGGGCCTGGGCCCCCTTGCCCTGGTGGGTTCCAGAGTGTGGGGGTGCCTACTGGGCTGCTTGCCCCTCCCTTTCTTCCCTCCCCATCCTCAGCTGCCTCTTCCCGCTCCACCACACACACGCAGGGCTTGGGGTGCAGGTGTGTCACCAGGGTGCAGGAGAGGCACTCCCCCTCTGTCCCCTTCTGGCCACCTGTGCCTCAATTTTATTCCGCAACCTAGACATCTGCATTACTCATACATATAGGGCCTTGGGGGTGGGCACGTTATACAGCGTCGAAAGGATGATCTGTGTATTCAAACCCACCTCTGGTACTGGTGCCCTACCCTCCTCAATTTTAAATGCATATAGACACTGAGGGTTTTCGGGAGGAGCCGTGCTGCTCTCTGGCAGGAAGCAGCATGCCCTCCTGTGTTTTAAATGCACTTTAGAACAACACGCAGCAACACTACATTTGAGCAGGCGGAGGGAGGTTTGGGGTCTTCACTCACCCCCGTTCTGTTAACCGTCAAGGCTGGGGAGCTGGGAGGAGGTGCTGGCTGTCGGATTGGGGTCTGGGATGCGGGGCCTCCCTGCTACTGCAGATAAGGAGGCATTCTGCTTTCCTCCAACCCAGAGAGAAGGGTTACATCTCCTGGGTCTGGGTACGGTTTGCCTCTCTGGGGGCGGGGGTACCCAGACCTGGGATATAGAGTATGTTTGGGGAGTGTGAATGTGTGTACAGTGTCTATTTGTGTCTGTCTCCACGTCGGGTGAGTGCTGAGTATTTGT
Organism: Perissodus microlepis; assembly: GCF_051167445.1. Taxonomy (NCBI): domain Eukaryota; kingdom Metazoa; phylum Chordata; class Actinopteri; order Cichliformes; family Cichlidae; genus Perissodus; species Perissodus microlepis. The sequence continues at coordinate 3,742,597 of NC_140471.1, read as the reverse complement.
TTGTGTATATGGGGGTGGGAATGCACGTTTGTGTCTGCGTGCGCCTGTTCGTCTGTGTCTACATGTTAGCTTGGATCTTAGACTCAACCTCTCTGGGAACATCTCAGGCTCTCCGAGGTATGGAGGCCTATCTCCCCTCACCACACTCCCTGCCAGTGGCTGATGCCCTCAGACGTTGGTGTGTTGGTGGTTCTTGTCGTCTGGGGCTGGGCGCTCATGCATGTACCGGCTCACTCCTGGTGGCCAATTGGCGGGGCCTGGTGCCTGGCGCCCGGCTGGGCCCCTTCCGGGGGGTGGGGTGACCTCTCTGGCTGTGTCGGTCCTCTCTGGCACAGCTGGCTGCCGGCAGAGCCCGCGGGCACGTCACTGCAACCCCCTCTGGCCCCTGCTCCGTGGCTGCTGGGTGACCTCTCGTTTGGGGTTCTCCTCAGCTCTTCCCAGGAGGGTGGCACGGTTGCCCCTTTGGTGGTCCTCCTTGGGGGCCTCTTGATGTCTGGGGCCTGGATCTCCTTCATACCTGCTTCATGCCCTGGGGGACAGAGCTATGGCTCCCCACACTCCCTAGCAGATCATTACATGGAGAAACCTTTTGAATACAAGCGTGCTGATCCACACAGGTGTGCACACAGGTGTGCACACAGGTGTGCACACAGGTGTACACACGGGTGTTCACAGACACAAACTACACCTTCCTCGGCTGCTCACACGAAGCACATTGTGCGCTGTCTATATTGCGTACTGCACAATAACATGTAATATTTGGTATCTACTGTTATCTACAGTTAGCTAGTTTATTGTGATGGTGTTTATTATGTTGCTCTTTTTTGTTTGTTTTCTCTTCTGTTTTTTCTTATCTCCATACAGGTGATCCAGGTGTTTTGTTTGCATGTTTGCCATCAGTTGCCCCAACACAGAATATGAGTGAAGTTTTAACATACTAAGAGAACAAAACTAAGTAAAAACAATTAAACGTGTCCACTGCATCCAGTCTGTAATTTTCATACTGTCATTGTCTGTGTGACCAATTAGGAATTTTCCATTATGGTCCCTTTTCCTCTGGTATACGCCCCTGTGCAACTCACCTGAAACTAATTGGTGGAAATCATCAGAAGGCATTTCTGACCAGCATCGCCATCTCTTCACTGCCAGTTCATCCACTCACCCATGTTGGTTACAAGCTCACTCTTCTCACTCTGTATCCCAGTCTTGTGTGTACTCACCTTGATTTCTATGTGCCGCAGCTTCCTCATCACGCCACTGTTCCACACTATAACCGAACTCGCCTTTCGGATACTGGCCACAGCTCTCACTGGATTCACGCTCCAATCTCCAGGAAGGAAATCCTCACCACGCTCACCAACATCCCCTCCTGCCACCATAGTTCACAGGGAGCCCTAATATTTAGGTCAGCTCATCTACTCTGCACCCCACTCGCCACTCGGACCTTTGCCTCCCCCTCCAAGCCTAATTCTCCACCTGCAAAGCAAGCCACGCAGAAACCTCATTACAGCTATTTTCCCTGGACAAATCCATGAACCCACTAATCCCCTTTTCCCCTCTCCTCAGTGTGACCTCTAGATTACCACGCCACCAGCAACATCCTGAGCTCCACATTCTTAGGCCACCATGCTAGGTTACCTTACCATGAATCCCTTGTGAAGTATAGCTCTGTGTTTTCTTGTATCAAATGAAGTTTTATGTCAATTTAACTCTGCCATGTCCGCACCTGGTTCAGCACTAAAAGTTTCAGACTAGTTTCAGTAATTGTGCAAATGTACTGTTTATAAGGTTGGGGAAACCTGCAGTCAGATGAGACTGAGACTATGACCCCCACTATGACCCCCCGCCGCCTAAACCAATGCTCCAGATGGAAAATCCCCAGACACTCACTTGGCCCATGGCAAACTTAGTTGCTATTTGTTCTAACAAATGAGAAAACTATGCAATAGTGATCAGAGATACAATCTACAACATTTGCAATGGTGACATTGAGACTTCTGGAAAAAAAAAAAATCAAGTGTATGATATTTTGTATGTATGGGTCCATTCACATTGTTGTTTAAAATCACATGATGAACTGTTTCACGTCAGAGTTGCTGCTTTTTTTGTGTACCATGCCAGTCACTTGGTTCCAGGACAATTTACAATTATACACAGTGTCTTATAGTTCTACAAACTGCAGTAGTTGTAGTCATCAAACTCGTAAAGCACTTTGTACACAAATGCTACCTGCCCTTGAAAATGTATGTGGCAAACTATCATAATGATACATTGTGGCCTGTATATATTGTCGTGTTTGTCTATTGTGGAAGCACTGCATTGGCTCTCAGCTTGACCTTTGAAGTCTCTATTTAATTCCCTCCCCCCCCCCCCCCCCCCCCAGCAATAGCGGAGCAGGTAGTTTATAAAAGATCCCTTAAAGCACATTTAGATTGTTTCTTTTTTCTGGTGCCACCAGCAATTCAAAATCTTCTCAAACACTGTGAAATATTTCAGAGGGTGGCAGGACTGGCAAAAAATATGTATAAACATTTATGAACACAATGTTTTTTATGATCCTTTTACTTTTCCAGTGAGCATCGAAGTTCAAGCTGGCATAAATCGTTTTGAATACAACCCTTTTCCAGTTATTGGATGAACAGAAAAGTAATTTGGTACAGGCATTAATTCTGCCTTCCAGGATGATCCCTAAAGCAATGTTAAACATTATTATAGTCAGACAACCCATGTTTGAAATTATTTATTACAGCAGTAGAAAGTCGTTTGAATATCATATACTGTAACGTGTTAAGGGTTTGGTGTCCAGGCTCACTCCCCACAAATATGTTATGGGTCAGCAGTAGGACTGACATGTCAGAGGGACTGTGAGATATTCTGTGAGATAAATAAATTGGGGATTGTGTGTGAATGATATGAGGACATATGAAGCAGTACAGCTTGAGATGAATGCCTGTATTGAGTATGGCATGCTTCAAATATAAAAAAATGGATGTAGCCCCCACTGGTTTCTGGGTTGTCACACATTGGTTTGTAAAGTCCCATTATGAAGCATTGTGCTAAATATATTTGCCATCGCTGTCATGATCCTGGGTTTACACTCAGCATTTTGTACTTGGACTTTTGGGATTCTGTAATATTCAGAGTTTCTGATTCTGTCCTTTGTGTTGGTCATAATAGTTTTTATCCCTCTGTTGATGTTCTTAAGTCATCTTTAGGTTTCTGTTGTTTTGCCTCCCTGCTGTTCCATGCCCACATATAGTCTTGTCTCTATATTTATTCCCCTATTCCCCAGTCGTGTCTCTGTGTTTACCTTGCTCCATCTGTTGCCTGTATTAATCCCTCCAGTCTGCTTCTCAGTGTGTGTTTTGCATACTTCCTGTTTTACTTTGAAAGTCACTTGTCTTGTGTGCAGCATGTTCTATTACATTTCCTTGTCTCGTTAGTTAGATTACTCTGTGTTCCCTTCTGTGGTTTGTGCCCTCATTTGCCTTTGTGTCAGCATCTCCCTCATTCTCTAGCTGTGCGCTCCACCTGTTTGTTTAGCTTTCCTGTGTCTCTTAGTTTAGTTTTTGTATACTTGCATTCTAGCAATATAACTGAGTTTGAGTTTAGTTTGGTGTCCGAGAGACTGCATTTTGGTTCCCTGTTTTTCTTCACAAAATCTTATGACAATCACTATCTTTGTACTTCAGAACCAGAAGGGGTGGGTGGAGGGTGGACCTGACTTTGAAACCATGCTACAATTGTTTAATGACTGGTCATTCACAAGCTGTTAGCCAGGGATCATACCGAATACAATGCTCCTTTCTGGCAGGTCCTGGCAACTTAACTACAGCCCCTTCAAACCGTTAAACTGTTTTTCCTAATATGAAATGGCAAATAAGTTTAATGTACTAACCCATTGGTTGTACTGTGACAGATGGATAGTTATACTAGCTAGCATGCTAACTGCCTGTAGAAGCTTACATTTTTCTGTCTAGAGAGCTATTGAGCAGTGTATAGAAGTTATATATATATATATATATATATATATATATATATATATATATATAACTTAACACTCAGCTCGCCCCTGCGGGCAGTTTATCCTTCAAGCTCGGGTCCTCTACCAGAGGCCTGGGAGCTTGAGGGTCCTGCGCAGTATCTTAGCTGTTCCCAGGACTGCGCTCTTCTGGACAGAGCCTCTAAGATGTTGTTCCCGGGATCTGCTGGAGCCACTCGCCTAGCTTGGGAGTCACCGCACCTAGTGCTCCGATTACCACTGGGACCACCGTTACCTTCACCCTCCACATCCTCTCGAGCTCTTCTCTGAGCCCTTGGTATTTCTCCAGCCTCTTGTGTTCCTTCTTTCTGATGTTGCTGTCATTCAGAACTGCTACATCGATCACTACGGCCGTCTTCTTCTGTTTGTCTACCACCACTATGTCCGGTTGGTTAGCCACCACCATTTTGTCCGTCTGTATCTGGAATCCCCACAGGATCTTAGCTCGGTCATTCTCCACTACCCTTGGGGGCGTCTCCCATTTTGACTTCGGAACTTCCAGGCCACATTCGGCACAGATGTTTCTGTACACTATGCCGGCCACTTGGTTATGGCATTCCATGTATGCCTTGCCTGCTAGCATCTTGCACCCTGCTGTTATGTGCTGGATTGTCTCAGGGGCATCTTTACACAGCCGGCACCTGGGGTCTTGCCTGGTGTGATAGACCCCAGCCTCTATGGATCTTGTACTCAGAGCTTGTTCTTGTGCTGCCATGATTAGTGCCTCTGTGCTGTCTTTCAGTCCAGCTTTGTCCAGCCACTGGTAGGATTTCTGGATATCAGCCACCTCCTCTATCTGCCGGTGGTACATACTGTGCAGGGGCCTGTCCTTCCATGATGGTTCTTCGTCTCCCTCCTCTTTCTTGGGTTTCTGCTGCCTGAGGAATTCACTGAGCACTCGGTCAGTTGGGGCCATCTTCATATTTATCTGTCTCGCTCATGTCTGCGGTAGGCTCGCTTAGCATACGGGGTCCTAAGGCTTTAGGACCCTTACTGGATATGTATGTGTATATGTATATATGTTTAGATAAAAAATTGTGCTCTGAAACCCAAGAACAGAGACATTACAAGCACCATCCAAAATATAGTCAAGTAAACACCTGATATTAAAAATGCAGAACACCTGTGTTCTAACATTTGCTTACTGCCAGCAATTAATGGCAAAGAAAGCCACTTTAAATGACATTAAGTACACATCTCCCCCTCAAATTAAACCACAGAACTGTCTAATATGGGCCATTGTAATGACTAACAGGGTTCTAATATAAAAGCATTCTTATTATTTTTAGTTTTAAGGCCCAGTTTAGCTTAGGTTATGTTTACAAAATGCCTAATCTATTTAAAATTCTGCCGTTAAACCTGTCTTAGAGAGCCCATCTGTCAGAACGGATGTGAACATTTCTTCCACCACTGGTTTCTGAAACCAGCATGTGATGCTTTACATGTTAAGCAGCAGGATGTGGTAGATTGTAGCCTCATGAAAACCTGGCTCCAGTGAAGTCTATAATGCTACTGTCATCTCCCAGTGAAGCTGATGATAGTGTGGCTGTCAGGCACATACACTTGCCCCGATTGGACAGCTCTGGTTGAGATACTTGTAAGGCATGACTGTCATCTTAGTGTGGCTTCTTTGGGGTTTTCTTTTTTCACTAAGCCTGAAATTATAGTAAAAGAAAAGGTAATATTCTAAAACATAAAACAATTTTACACTACTATTGGATTATATCTATACATTGCAGATTATTTATAAATATATTGGGTAATACAACTATGTGTACATAATGTTACAAACAAAACCAGAAGAAATGTCACGATGAAATGAATTTGACCAAAATGTGGCTTTTATAATAACAACAGTAGTATTTAATGTATGGGAACCTTTTTTCTTAAAAACAGAAAATACAAGTCTGTTTTCTTTGTTTCCTTCTTTGTTTCCAGTGATCACAAAGATTCTTTATAATGTTTCATTACTTTACCAATTCTTTTCTTTCTTTCTTTCTTTCTTTCTTTCTTTCTTTCTACTTTTTTTCTACTAGCTACTTTTTTGGATTTTTCTATCTTTCTTGTGAAGGTCCAGTAAGTTTTTTTCCATTCACCCCTTTCCACATATGTCAGTGATGCCCACAGGAATACTGAAGAGTCCCCAGACAGTAAAGTTGGCCAATATGTAAAGATTTTCCAACCAACATGCATCAGTCCAATAACAGACGATAGGCGATATATTCGCGCAGGTGACTTTTTGATGGACGTAATGTAATCATGCATGGACTGATTTGCGTGTTTAGAATTTATAAGTTGTGTTTGGAGGGAATATGTTACCTTCTTTTCTTGTTTGTTTCAGTATTAATATAGCTACTTTTTAGATTTTTCATTTATTTATTAATTTGAGATGCGCTAAATCGCACAAAAGACTTAACATTACGTCAGAGATTTTTTTTAATGTTCACTGGAAGACACATTTTGATTTTTAACTTGTGGGTTTTTTTTTTTATTTAGATAAAATGTTTTTTTCTGAGCATAGGCTGCTGCCTTTCTTTCTTTCTTTCTGTTCTGAGTTTCAGTAAATGAATTGCTGCATTTGGGCGCAGCTGAAAGAGGGTGCTGTTAAAACAGTGCTGACTGCATCTCTTAGCTTCAGCCAACATTATTAGCAAACGTACTCATTGGCAAATAAATAAATAAATACACTCTACTTTTGTATACACTCTTTTTGACCAGTCATTGAATTTGTTTGTCATTATAAGTTAGTAAAGCACAGAAAGAAAGCAGCTGTAGACACTGACAGGCTACCAGCCTGGTAAGTTGGGTAAGTGGAGATTTTTAGATAGTGGAGGTCATTTTGTAACAAATATTAAAGCAGCTGTTCTTTACAGAACATTTTTGCTCCAGGAGTGCTGCATCTTGCACAACTTAGTAGTGTATTCAGGCTAATCAAACACCTGACACGGCAACTCTCATCTGAACACAGAGGGGGCAACCTATTATTGATCAAACTCTGAGTGCTGAATGCATTGATCATCTAAGTGTTCCTACACTGTGGAAAGGAATATTAGTGTGCACATGAACTGGTGCAGGATGTCTAAGTTGCACTGACAATATGGCTTTTATAGGCAATATTCAGATAAATGCCTATTAAAGCTCCTAGACCAGGCTGTATTCCTCTGAGCTTCTTAACCAGCCCATTGCCTCCTAAAGAGCATTGAAATGTCACACATCCATAGAGACAAATGCTGATTTATGAACTGTCACTGGCTATAGCCAATGAAGCCCTCTCCTATCAAGGAAGTTGGTTATTAACAAGAATGTTTCAGGTAATGGTTATTTATTGCACCCTAAGTGCATGAACATTAATATTCCTGAGTCTGATACTGAGTATGTACCATTTTTAACTCTTGGAATGTTACTGGAAATTCAGTTCTTAGTAGATTAATTCTCTGAGGTCTGATTTATCATTGCTGATGAACCCATAATCTAGCCTTAACACTAACTCTAATGCTGTATGTTTTGTTTGTATTTAATTACTCTACCAAGTCTTGGGAGTCGGGGAACACAGACAAAATGATTCTGTACTCAACAACAAATGCATAGTTTTTTTTCAAAATAAGTCTTTCTTGCCTTTCTTTAAGGGATCCTATGAAAAACTGGCACATAAATAGGATCTTTTGGGGCAGAAATACATACATACAGCTCTGTATAAATCATTTTTACTAGAAGAATGTGCAAACATAGATAGTATATAAAGGCTAAGAAGTATAAAATTCTAAGTTTTAAATTGAACATTTGGTATGATTTCCTTTATTCTTTGACACAATCTGAACTCTCTTAATTCCAAAGTTCTTTTTTCTTGTTTTCCCCTCTTAAGATAATCCTACACAGCCTCAGTGTTGAGGTCTGGGCTCTGGGAAGTTCAGTCCATGACTGTTCCACTGTTAGTTTTTCAATCCAGGGATACTTCTGTTTTCACAATGTGCCTGGGATCATTGTCATCTTAAAATCCAGATCCTTTCCAGATGGTACTGCATGGTGGATCCAAATCTGATGGTACCTCTATTCTGCATTTATAATTCCATTGACTTTAACAGGATCACCAACAGCCATTCTTACATTGAGAGCACATCTGAGCAGACTTCAGCAAACAGTAGATGGGTGAACTGAAGATATACTAAAGAAAGGATCTTTCAAGCCTTATGTCAGGACAATGCTTCCTGTGGATGAACTAGCTTGCCCTAGGAACTCTGTAAGAAGCATGAGCCTACTTTGCCCAGTCCTACTCTGCTTTACCTCCTGATCAACTTCCTGAACAGTTTTCAATTACAGACCATTTCTCTCCCCGAACTGCTTCCTCCAGCTCTTAATAAGCCCCAACACACCCACACACCCAGAATTCAGTAATGGGCATTTCAAATACTTATTTCACACAATGACATGTAAATCAATTTAAAACTTTTATGTAATTTTTTTGTGGTTTTTTTCTGTCTACTTCCATTAAAGTATATATAGTGCTTGCGTTGTAAGAAGTGCTTTATCAGTACTCACTCTTATTTGATACTGAAATGTCACATTTTGGCCTCTTGTCAAATTCTTTATCTCAACTTCACCACCTTTCCTCAGTTACCAACTGCAGACATCATGATCTAGCAATTTAATGATGCACAAGATTGATGTTCATGCACAAAATCACACATTATCTAGCTTGGTATAGACAATTTTGGAGCTCCAACACTATGTCATGTTGTCTCTCCGTCCATTGATGGTATGACGTCTGCAGAGTGCTTCTGGGTTGTGTCTCCTTGGTTACTAAATAAGAATACTGGTGCAAATGAGATGTTGTTAAGAAACAGCAGGAGGACAATGTGAAGAACAAAAGGGCTTCACACTTGAATAGCTTTAAATTGCTGTCCTGAAGAGAAAAGCTAGGGAAAAAAAAGCTGTGCCTCAATTAATTAGTGGAAAAGATCATTAGTTACCTGAAATATTTTGTTCTTTCTCTTGATGTAAATTTAAATTTGTGATGTCTGTAAAGATCTCAATGAGCAGTCTCTACCATAGAAATGAGTCAGATGTTAATATAAATCATGGTTAAAAAAACAAAACAAAACTGTAGGTTACTGCGAAGTGCACAGGATTGTGCACAAGGAACACATTCCACTCAATAATAGCCATAATAAAATAAATAGGAATAGTGCTATGCTCACTTTCTTGGCAGTTTGCCTCAGCACTACAGCTGTACTTTTTGACTATCTGGTGACTCGAACCAACACCTCCTCAAAAACTCTGTTCCCCTCCCCTACATGTCCCTTGTAGTCTGTGCCAATCACCACTCTCTCCCCCCAGGGACTCCATCTGCCACCATCCAGCTTACTGTGTAATTTCTGTTTCTCTTCTGACATCCAACCTGTGGGGCATACACACTGACAATATTCAGCAACACCCCTTTGATTTCCACCTTCAAATTTCTGACACACTCTTTTCTTCCATAACAGTATTCACAAACCTCCCTTCAGGTTTACCTCTATTCCATTTTGCTTCCTACCGTGCTCATAATAATTAAAGGAGCACTTTTTAATCACAGTACATCATCAGGTCATTTAGACTTCTGGAATATTTATGTGGTCAGTCCAGTACCAGAGGGGCGTGTTAATCAGGTTAATCTGCTTTGGTGTTAATGAAGTTAAAAACAGGTGCACAACAATGAGGCAACCCCCAAAACAGGAATGGTTTTACAGATGGAGGGCACTGACATTTATTTTCCTCCTTATTTTTTCGGACAGTTTTTCACTAGATTTCGACCTACAGAGGCTGTACAGTAGGGCTGTGCGATATGACTAAAATCTCATATCCCGATATAAGACATCTATCGTCCCGATAACGATATATATCACAAACATTTAACATTTTCTGTAAATTCTGTGAATCTCGGGCAGCTCGACTTACGTGAAGTGTTTCCAGCTGGCCGTCATGTAGCTGGAGTCGAGTGTTTTAACCGATGCATGAAACGATACATTTTTAGACACAAGTTGTAACGGCCACCATTTTCTTTGTGTTTATTACACGGCGTGCTGCGGGGAAAAGCCTGTTCTAACGTTTGAGTCTAAGGTTTATTTTTTAGCACCTGGCGGCTCTTTTTTGCTTCTCATCCATAAATACTCTGCATCCTCTTTCACGTGATTCAGTTTATTTTGAAAAGTCTCAACAGGATCTTGAGCTTTATTGTGAAAGGTTTATGTGGAAATATATTAGTATTAGTATATATATATTTATATTTCTTCATACATTCTTATATATTTCTATACTGTGTATTTGTGTATTTTGTTGTACAGTTATTTCATTTTTAACTTTAATTTTTATATTTTATTTTATTCCTTCCTAGTTAAATTGACCCTTTTTAATTTTCATATTTATTTCCTATCTTATTCATAGCCTTTTTTTTTTCTTTAGGTCACGAGCAGTTGTGTAAGCATTTCACTGCATATCGTACTGTGTATGACTGTGTATGTGACAAATAAAATTTGAATTTGAAAATAAACGAGCAGACACGCAATGGTTTTACCGTCGTTGTTGCTAATGACAATGCATAAAAACAGGCGCTTGTCCGTCCGTAGTGTGGTTATATTAAATATAAGAGAAAGAGAAAACTTCTAGAAATTAATATAGCCACTACAGTGACCATCAAAACGATGAAAAAATATTGCCATAAACGTTTTATTTTGCGACACCACGAAACAAACGATAGCGTAAAATGAAACGATAGACGTTTTCATATCGTCATCCGATATATATCGTTATATCGAACAGCCCTACTGTACAGGTAGTTCAACTCCTCCAGGCACAGTCTCAAGAGTATGGAGAAGATCCCAGGTGACAGCCAGTTACTCTAGGAAAGCTGAACAGGGCCATAGATGGACCCAGTATCTGCTCCTTTGTGCATGGAGTAACAGGATGAGCACTGCTGGAGCTTAAAAAAATTACCCCTAGCAGGACTCTGATGTGAATGTCTGACCAAAAGTTCAGAAACAGAGTTTCTGAGGATTTGACAACCTATAGTGACCCCTGCAACCATTGCCCGGCACGATGGAGTACGGTCCACCACTGGCACCCTGTGCTTTTCACAGATGAGAGCAGGTGTACCCTGAGCACATGTGACAGCAATGAAACGGTCTGGAGCAGCCATAGAGAACATTATGCTGCCTGTAACAACCTTGAGCATCACTGGTTTGGTAGTAAGTGGTGGCCTGGAGAGGCATGACCATGGAGGGATGTACAGACCTCTAGAGGTTGGGCAACAGTACCCTGGCTGCCACTAGGTATCAGGATGAAATCCTTGGATCTATTATTTGTATGAAAGGAAGCTCTGACTTTGATCTTAGGAACAAATCTTGTGTTATGAGCTTTTGTGTTATCGACCACAATTTACAACATGAAGAAAATGTAGATCACATAAAACTTTACAAATTGGAGACAAAGGCAAATACAAATAATACATCGTACCAAATTAAAATGATCACCAATCAGGTTTGCTATTGTTTGAGATGTTTTTGACAGTGGGTTATCTAGAGTTTTAACATTAAAACTGGTAAGATATCCATCCATCCATCCATTCTCTTCTGTTTATCCTTGTTAGGGACACGGGGAGCTGGAGGAGCCTATCCCAGCTACCATAGCGCGAGAGGCGGGGTACACCCTGGACAGGTCGCCAGTCTGTAAAAGGGTTAGATATTCCAATATTTATTTCTCTTGCTTATGTAGTCTCCTCTGGTGGTGGCCCTAGTGCCGAAGCCACTGCCACTCCCTTTTTCAATAAATTAGCATAAAGGAGGTGGGGCAAAAACATCCAAACCCTATAAAACAAACGTTTGTGAGTGTGCGCGTGTGTGTGTGTAATAATAATAATAATGCAAGACACAGAATTACAAAATTTAACTGGTTTGATTTGAAACTAAACCTTGAATCATCTTTTTTTTTTTTTTTTTTGTGTCCCGTTTGGATCTTTAGCCATCAGAATTGTTAAGGCCAAGAAAGATGCCAAGCGGATTTATTTTACCAAGTGGATCATCATCGCCTTGCCATATTGGTCCATTTGATTGACCTTTATTATAATTATGAATTTATTTTATTTTCGGTTGCTACAAACGGGACAGACATGACTGGGGGATAGGACAGGGAGAAAGAATGAAAGAAAGAGAGGGAGAGAAAGAAAACCAAAGGGGAAAAGAGACGGTGAGAAAGGGGGAAGAAAGAAAGAAAAAACAAAAAAACAAAACACCTGGATCACCTGTATGGAGAAAAAAAACAGAAGAGAAAGCAAACAACAAAGAGCAACATAATAAAAAAAACAGCACCATCACAATAAACTAGCTAGCAGTAGATAACAGTAGATACTAAATAATAAACGATATTGTGCAGCACGCAAGATAGACAGCGCACAATGTGCTTTGAGGCAGCAGCCAAGAAAGGTGTAGTCCGCGTCTGTGAACACCCGTGTGTACACCTGTGTGCATACCTGTGTGGATCAGCATGCTTGTATTCCAAAGGTTTCTCCATGTAACGATCTGCTAGGGAGTGTGGGGAGCCATAGCCCCGTCCACCAGGGTATGAAGCAGGTATGGAGGAGATCCAGGCCCCAGATATCCAGAGGCCCCAGAGTACAAGGACCCGAGGAGGACCACCAAAAGGGGGGGGAACCGTGCCACCCTCCTGGGAAGAGCTGAGTAGAGCCCCAAACGAGAGGTCACCCAGCAGCTACGGAGCAGAGGCCAGAGGGGGTTGCAGTGGCGTGCCCACGGGCTCTGCCGGCAGCCAGCTGTGCCAGAGAGGACCGAGCTTCAGGCCCAGAGGCCAGAGGCCTGAGGGCATCCCACCCCCCGGAAGGGGCCCAGCCGGGCCACAGGCGCCAGGCCCCGCCAATCGGCCACCAGGAGTGAGCCGGTACATACATGAGCGCCCAGCCCCAGACGACAAGGACGACCAACACACCAACGTCTGAGGGCATCAGCCACCGGCAGGGAGTGTGGTGAGGGGAGATAGGCCTCCGTACTTTGGAGGGCCTGAGATGTACCCAGAGAGGTTGAGTCTAAGACCCAACCTGACATATAGACACAGACGAACAGGCGCACGCGGACACAAACGTGCATTCCCACCCCATATGCACAACCAAATACTCGGCAATCACCCAACGTGTAGACAGACACAAATAGACACTGCACAGACAGTCGCACTCCCCAAACATACTCTATATCCCAAGTCCAGGTACTCCCGCCCTCAGAGGGGCAAGCCGCACCTAGACCCAGGAGATGTAACCCTTCTCTCTGGGGTGGAGGCAAGCGGACCACCTCCTTATCTGCAGTAGCAGGGAGGCCCCGCATCCCAGACCCCAGTCTGACGGCCAGCACCTCCTCCCAGCCCCCCAGCCCTGACGGCTAACAGAACCGGGGTGAGTGAAGACCTCAAACCTCCCTACGAGTGCTCATATGTAGTGTTGCTGTGTGCTGTTCTAAAGTGCATTTAAAACTCAGGAGAGCATGGTACTTGCTTCCTCTCAGAGAGCAGCACGGCTCCTCCCGAAAACCCTTAGTGTCTAAATACATTTAAAATTGAGGGTAGGGCACCAGCGCCAGAGGTGGGTTGGAATACACCGACCATCCTCTGGATGCTGTAAAACGTGCCCTATATGTATGTGTTATGTGAGAGTGTGAGTAATGTGGATGTCTAGGTTGCAGAATAAAATTGAGGCACAGGCGGCCAGAAGGGGACAGAGGGGGAGTGCCTCCCCTGCACCCTGGTGACATACCTGCACCCCAAGCCCTGCGTGTGTGGGTGGGTGTGGTAGAGCGGGAATAGGGAGGCAGCTGAGGATGGGGAGGGAAGAAAGGGAGGGGCAAGGGCCCCTCCCTGGGGCCAGCTCCCCCGCTGACCCCAGTAGGCACCCCCACACTCTGGAACCCACCAGGGCAAGGGGGCCCAGGCCCATCCGGACCGGGGCCCGCAGCAGCAGCACCGCCCAGCCCCACAGAGTCCGGGGCAGCCCGCCTGACTCCACCCCAGAGAAAACTGCACCCACCCCATCATCCAATCATCTCCCAAACTACACAAGACAATAGACACCCAGGTTGAGTTCATTCTCCACCTCTCCTATATCTCTCCCCCCACCTGCAGAGTCTGCTCCTGTAGTGAGGAGACCACCTGCAAAGATATAACAACCTCCCCACCAGTTAGAGAGCCCCCTAGTTGGGCCGATGCACCAGAGGTCCCCTGCACTGGGGCTGAGCCCCCCTGCACCCACCCGCCCACTGCTCCGGCGACACAACAGCCAGGACCCAAGCCCCCAAGGCCCGGCCAGCACCCCAGACCAGGGGGCGGAGCACCCCCAGACCCCCAAGCCTCCACGCCCGACCCGGACCCTCCCAGGGGCAGCCAGGCTACCAGGCCAGTAACCAACGTCCACCAGCACAGACACTCCCCCATCTCCGCTGTACGCAGCCACAAGGAAAATACCATCTAAGAGCCCCCAGAGCTCCTAACCAGGTCATGGCCACATCCGCCAGGTTAGGCCCTCCAGGGAAACGTCCCTAGGGACTCCCCAGACGCCCTAAGGCCGTCCCTACCCCCATATCAACCACAATAGCGAAGGCAGGACCAAACCATGACCCCCCACCCCCACTAGGTGATGAAGCCGATCAAAGGAGCCCAAAGGGAGTGATCAAATGTGATGGCAGAGGTTGTATCAAGACTAATGTGATCTATTAGATGGTTTTTATATTGGTTAGAATTAAGATTATTTTTATTTTTCCAGTTAATGAGGACCATTTTCTTGGCAATGCATAGGGCCGTAAAAATAACGTGGGCTGTGTTTATTTCTGCAGTGACCTCATCCAAGTTGCCCAGCAAGCATACTAAAGGGGAGGCTGGAATGTTACATTTCAGACACTTTGATAAGTCTTCACATATCTCACGCCAAAATTTCTGAACTGGTGGACAGAACCAAAGAGCGTGGATGTAATTGTCCGGTGTATTTGCTGTGCAGTGTGAGCAGTTGT
Source organism: Perissodus microlepis (assembly GCF_051167445.1). NCBI lineage: Eukaryota > Metazoa > Chordata > Actinopteri > Cichliformes > Cichlidae > Perissodus > Perissodus microlepis. The sequence goes on along the minus strand of NC_140471.1, from coordinate 3,727,522 downwards.
TGGAAGGTGTATAGCCCATCTTGAACATCCTATGACCAGTATAGTGCACTCTGTGTAATATTTTGTATTGTATTAATTGCAAACTGGGATTTCTGATCCATTGAAAGGTTTTTAAGGATATCTGAGACCAAAGGTTTGAGTCTAAGCTGATTGATAAATCTGCTTCCCATTTTGCAATAGTTCTGTATATTTTAGACAATAATTTGGGGGGTTTTAGACTAAAAAATTGTCCCACACTTGGTGGTGTTTGTAATTCAGCTTCACTGGGATTAAATTTCTTTTTTACTATGGATTTAATTTGTTGATATTCCAAAAATCTTTTCTTGTTGATCCCATATTGTGCAACTAGTCTGTCAAACGAAATAAAGTCTGTTCCTTCCAATATATGTTCCAAGTATTTAATTCCTTTGCAACTCCAATCTGGAAAGTTTATCATATTATTGTTTTGTAATATGTCCGGATTGTTCCAGATAGGTGTACGTTTGCATGGGATTAATGAAGACTCTGTCATTTTTAGAAACTCCCACCATGCTGTCAGAGAAGAGCTAATATTGATGCTTTTAAAGCATTCATGTCGTTTGATGTTTGAGCTGATAAATGGTAGGTCTGAAATTTCTAGGTTATTACATAGTTCTACATCTATCCAAGGTTCATCTAAGAGGGTGTGTTTAAACCAACTAGAGATGAACTGAAGCCTGTTGGCTAAAAAATAGTGATTAAAGTTAGGCAGATCTAATCCTCCTTTATCCTTGGTCCTTTGTAGTGTTTTTAAGCTGATACGTGGGGGTTTATCTTTCCAAAGGAATTTAGAAATATACGAGTCTAGAGATCTGAACCAATCTTGTGATGGCTTATTTGGGATCATTGAAAATAAATAGTTTATTTTTGGCAAGACCATCATTTTTATAGTGGCAACCCTTCCCATGAGTGATATGGGTAAAGATTTCCATCTAGCTAGGTCGCCTTCTACTGTCTTTAAAAGTGGGATGTGGTTTAATTTAGTTAATTCTGAAAGTTTAGGAGAGACATTAATACCTAAATATTTTATATTTCCACATTGCAGTGGGGAAGGAGAAGAATTATGGAAGGAGCAATTAATCAGAAGAACTGTTGATTTTGACCAGTTAATTGAATAATCTGAGACACTTGAGAAAGAATTTATCAATGCAATTACCCCAGAGAGATTGGTTTGTGAGTTTTGGAGAAAAAGTAACACATCATCTGCATAAAGGCTGATTTTATGTTCTATATTCTTACATTTTATGCCCTTAATTGTTGTAGCCTGTCTAATTGCTGCTGCTAGTGGCTCAATAAAAATTGCAAACAGTGAAGGGGAGAGTGGGCATCCCTGTCTGGCAGGCAGGGATGCCCAATCAGACAGTGTCTGGTGCCCCTCAGAAGAGAGAAGCTGGAGGATGTTTGGTCATTTGTTCTGACACAAGCTGTTGGGGAGTTATATAATATTTTTAACCAGCTAATGAAAGAGGTTCCAAAACCAAATTTGTGTAAAGTTGCAAATAGAAATTTCCAGTTAACTCTGTCAAACGCTTTTTCTGCATCTAAAGAAAATATTATGGTTTCAATGTTTTTACTGCATGAGTAGTCTATTAAATTAAGTAATCTACGTGTATTTGTTGATGAGTGCCTACCTTTTATAAAACCAGTTTGGTCAGGATGAATTAAAAGGGGGGTTATTTTCTCTAATCTCTTTGAGAGAGCTTTGCAGATTATTTTAAGGTCTACATTAATAAGGGATATTGGACGATAGCTTGAAGGAAATACAGGGTCTTTGCCTGGTTTTAGCAGGAGATTAATGTTTGCAGAATTCATATTTGATGGTAGTCTACCATTTTCTTTGATTTCCTGCAACATCCTGTGAAAAACTGGTGCCAGAATTGTCCAGAATTCTTTGTAAAAATCTGTTGGAAAACCGTCTGGACCTGGAGCCTTATTATTGAGCATGCTTATCAGGGCTTCCTGGAGTTCACCTGGCATCAGTGGCGAATCCAGTGCCATTGCTTGGGTGTCTAATAATTTTGGAAGAGTTATGTTGTCGAGAAATTGATCAATTTCGTTTTTAGATGGGTTTATTTGTGGTGTATATAAAGTTTCATAGAAATCCCTAAAAATTTTGTTTATTTTTTTAGGATCATATATTGTATTCCCAGATAAATCTTTAACAGCACATATAGTTGTTTTTTCTTTATTGATTTTTAACTGGTTTGCAAGAAATTGTCCGGATTTGTTACCGTGTTCATAATTTTGCAGGCGAAGTCTTTGTACTAAGAATTTAGTCTTTTTATTAATAATTTCATTTAATTCTAGTTTTGTCTTGCGTATTTTGTTTAATATTTCTTGATCTTGGTGTGACACATAGGCTTTTTCTAAGGATTTGATGTTTTTCTCTAGTTCCTGAATTTTTTTGTTTTCCTCTTTCTTCTTATGTGATGAGAAAGAGATTATTTTACCTCTCATCACGGCTTTCCCTGCTTCCCAGAGGACAGATGCTGATGTTCCAGGAATGTCATTAAAGCCTAAATATAGAGTCCATTCTTTTTTTAAATATTTGATAAACTCTTCATCTTTGAGCAGTGATGTATTAAATCTCCAGTTTTTTCTTGGTGTAGTATTGTTCATATGTATTAGTGTTAAAGATACAGGAGCATGATCGCTGACAGCTATAGGATGAATCTCAGTGTCTGTAATGTTACTCAGCAGTGAGCTGCTGACCAGAAAATAATCCAGACGAGAGTAGGAGTGATGGACATGCGAGAAGAAAGAATATTCCTTACTGTTGGGGTGAAGGGAGCGCCATGCATCACAAAGACCAAAGTCGCTCATATACTGTTTGATTATATTTGTGGACTGCCAGTTACGCTGAGTTCCTGCTGTATTGAGCCTATCCATTTCTTCATTTAGTCCCAGGTTGAGGTCTCCACCAAGAACAATTGTGCAATCTAGGTGTTCGGAGAGTGTACTAAAAAAACCGTGGAAGAATGAGGGGTCATCAACATTTGGACCATATATACTTACAATACCTAGCTTTTGGTTAAGTATAGATAGTTTCACGATTAGGAATCTGCCCTCTGGATCTATAACTGTATCGAGTACTGTGAAATTAATATTTTTATGTATTAGAATTGCTACTCCTCTTTGTCTAGAATTATAACAGGCTGAGAACACATTAGGAAACTCAGGTGTTTTAAGTTTATTCAAACCTGTGACAGGCATGTGGGTTTCTTGTAATAAAACAACGTCTGCCTGTAATTTTTTAAGTTGGTTAAGTATTTTTAACCTTTTTTCCCTAGAGCCAGCTCCATGCACAGTCCATGTGACAAATCTTAGCATGCCCATAGTTGTGTGTTTGTGGCTAATGATGTACGCTGTGTGTCTCGCTTAGACGGGTGAGGAAAATGGAAACACATCATTTTTTTTTTTTGTAAGTAAAGAGAAGAAAATGCGCGGCGAGAAGCTCCATAGGTCTGACTATGTGTGTGCATAATAACTAATATGAGCAAATGTGTGCGTGTGTCCTATATCTGTGTGCGCTGTGTGGCTGTTGTAAATGTGTTGCCTTTAAACGCATGTGTGTGCGTGATCGTGCAGAGTGAGCATGTAGAAATAGACAGTGTCGCTTGTGGATGGATAGGGAAACAGGTGATCGACATAGTGATAGAAAAGAGAAGCAAATAAACCAAAAAGCAAGGTGAGCGACAAGAGAGAGAGAGGGAAAAAGAAATAAAAACAGAAACATTCCAATTAAAGCATTGGCGGAGAGTGACGGTGACGTTATACTAAATTAGCAAACTGAAATTACATAGTTAAGCAAAAGTTAATACAAGAGAGTGTGAGTGAAGAGAATAGTGTAGCGGATTCTTATCTGGTGTGCGGTCAATACAGCCATGGAGTGGTGCCAGGGTCGCGGTAGAGCTGTCCGTCCACGTAGAGCCGGTCCACGGCGATGACAGCCCGGGAGCCTTTCTGGATAAAACTACGTCGGACTGGGAAGAGGACCCTGCGTCGTTCCAGGATCTCTCTGGGGAACTGATCGTTCACGCTGAAATCCGTTCCTTTCAGCTCTCTGCCGCGACTCTTCACCTGCTCCTTCTGCTTGAAGTGGCCGAATTTGGCTACAATAGGACGTGGTCTCCCGCTTCCTGTCTTCGGAGCCCCGATGCGATGCACTCTTTCGAACCCTATGTTTTTCACCGTGTCCTCCGGCAGCTTCAGGTGGATTTTAATGAAGCTTCTCATGGTCGTTTCCGGGTCCTCTCCGGCAGACTCTGGAATACCAGAAAACACCAGATTATCTCTCATGCTACGGGCTTGTAAATCTATAACGGTCTCTTTTATTTTTTTATTTTCTATGTTTAATTGGGTCACATTTTCGGTTAGAGATTTGACTGAGTCCCGTAGCGTGGCGTTTTCCGCAGCAAGTGTTTCCACCTGCCGCTGGCTGAACTCCAGGGATTCTTTTAGAGATAAATTCCTGGTGTAAGATCTCCACCAGGGACAGCCTTGCATCAAAACTGGACAATCGCTTATCGATTGACTCCAGGATGTCGACGATATCTTTGCCGGCAGGCGATGTTGTGCCGGGGGAGTCTGCCGGGCGATATCTTTTAGATGACGGCGTCTCAGCTTTGGCCGGGGAAGACGCGCTCTGGGCCTTCTTCATTACTAAATCTTCGAAGCACCAGTTGATGTATTCTTGGAGAGCGTCTAAACTCTCCTCGTTGTCCTCCAGGGTGTTAGAGATGATAGGACAGATGTTGTTAGTTATATGACAGTTGGTTAGTTTATTTGGCAATACTGAAGTTTAAAGAAACTTTGTTAAATTCTATGCTACCATTCGCTTTTTTTTCCCACCAAATCTGCGGCGTCTGACGTCACCTACAACATGGGTTGCTTACCTTTCCCCGTCACTTCCGTCACTTACCTCTCCTTCCGTCACTTACCTCTCCTTCCGTCACTTACCTCTCCTTCCGTCACTTACCTCTCCTTCCGTCACCTTGAATCATCTTTAATAATGACACTTTCATTCAGGTTCAGATTTTTTTTTCTCCAACTTTAAGATTGTCTTATTAACTTATGTGTCAGTGAACCAAGACTTGGCCTGATATGTTTAACAACTTGGAAACTAAATTTTTCCATGTTAGATAACTTATCAATTTTAAAGTAGATTCAAATGTGACCCAAATATACTTTAACTGTCATAAACTAACAGAATGATCACCCAGGCACAAGACACTGTAAAAGTTCAACACGTTTATTGACAAGATATTGCAATAAAAGGCAGTGATCAAGGTTGGTGGTGGGTGTTTGCGTTCTAACAGCAGCGGCAGTTGTGGCAGGCTTCCCAAGGCACACACACGAAAAGAGGGCACAGGAGTCAGGCTTCATGGCAAGGTCTGCACAGAAAGGTTGGTTATCTAGCAGCGGTCCCCAACCCCCGGGCTTCGGACCGGTACCGGTCCGTGAGTCGTTCGGTACCGGGCCACGAGAGTTGAGGCTCAGGTGTGAAATGTATGGTTTTGAGCGTTATTTTGTTATCGTTTTTATCGTTATCTCGGTTTTCCTGGGTCTTTTCACGTGTGTTATGAACAGTGTTGGGTAAGTTACTTTAAATTAGTAACTTAGTTACATTACTAGTTACTTCTATCAAAAGTAACTCAGTTACTTCAAGTTACTCGTTACTTTCAGAGTAACTAGTTACTAGGGAAAGTAACTTTGGTTTTACTCAGAATTCTCTTGTTAATGTGTTGCTTCCGTAACTGGATACCCAGCAAGATTGCCAGTCTTCTAGCTTGCTTACTTGCCACAAGTGCACTGTGCCACCTACCAATAGAAAGGAAAAAATAATGTGCACATTTCCACGAGAGAAATCCCACACCTGATTCTATCCTAGCCTGCTTTTTACATCCAACACAAAAACTGCAGTCGTGGTGCTTTCGATTGTACTGAGAACTCGGAAATTCTGCCTTCTGAATAGGAAGATGTAGGTAACACCAGACTGCAGATGAACTGCATACAGAGCTGGACTGGGACAAAAAAATTGTCCCGAGCATTTTGACTAGAGACCGGCCCAGCATTACAGGAAAAATCATAAAGCCTTTGAATGAAAATAAACACTGTTGTGACAGTGATGTACACTGTTCTGATGGTATATATGTATCAATCTATCAATTGTTTGTTGTAAGACTCAGATAATTATTTTTTTAAAAGTGAGACATTTTAAATGAGAATAAGAAAGTATTTCCTTGTGCCCCCCTTTCCCTTTTAATGCCCTACATGGACCCCTGGCAACACTTTGCTAGACCCGCCCCTGCACAGTTACCAGCTGTCAGCTACATAGAAAAGGATCCTGGTGTTATTTGTCTCTCAGAAACAGTTCGTAACTTCCCTTCAACTCATTCATGTCACCTAAAAGGTAAACCTGTTTCTCCATCACAGCTCTGATGATTCAGTAAGGACATCTCCTGGTTTCATCTTCATGTTTCCCTCTCACCACATAACCAAACCGATATCATGACCAGCAGGTTTACAGCTGTGGCTCCAGCAAACATCAGCTGATACTAGAAATTAATATTAAATTAATTCTAACAACAGCTGATCAAACGTGCTGCTGTTGTTTAGCGCGACATCGACTGGTTTCCTCTTTCTGGCGCAAAGTGGACGATAAATAAATGAGGGAAAAGCTGATCAGCTGATCATTGATCAGTTTCATGATTGAAGTAGAAACAGGAGAGGGAGGGGAGAGAATGAGAGAAGAAGAGGCAGCTGACAGCGTAAAGACAGAGAAAAACTCCAGCTTTGTGTCTTTTTGCATTCTAGCTGAAGTCCAGGACAAACTGTGTTCCTTTTCAGCTCAATACGAAACGCGTAATATTTTCTCTGAATATGAGACGATTCAGTTTTTTACGGGACGGTTGGCAACTCTAATAATTAACCGTATGAACAAAATAAAGTAACATAGCACATAGCATCAGTAACATAGCACCCACCCAGCTGTATAGAAACTCCGTCATGCTAACTAGCACGCAGTACGAAAAAGTCAGCATAACGAAAATAAACTCCACCTAAACTTGGTTCATATCTGACCCAGATGGACTGCAGGTTATAACTTCTTACCTGAAGTTCAGTTCACCTGACACTCTCGGACCAGCGGCCGCTTCGGGTCTCTCCTCTTGCCTCCCTTTTCCTTCATCCACCTGCTGGCTTCCACCACTTGCTAATGTTATTGAATCTGTGGAAGCTCCGCGATAGCCACCACACGAAGTAACGAATAACGAGCCTATCTAAATCCCAGTAACGAGTAACGCGTTCCCGGTTTTGGCATAATAACTAGTTACCGTGCTCGTTACCACAATAATAACGTAGTTACTGTAACGCGTTACTTAATAACGCGTTAGTCCCAACACTGGTTATGAATAAACCTTCTTTTTTTCGGTACCGGTACTAGTTTTATTTTGCTGTATTTATCCGCGACACCTTAAAGGCCGCTCCGTGAAAATATTGTCGGGCATAAACCGGTCCATGGCGCAAAAAAGGTTGGGGACCGCTGATCTAAAGCATAAAACACGGCGATTCCAAGCAAGAGGGAGGCCGACACCGTACCTTAGCTGACGCAATGATCTGGCGATGACTGAGTGTTTGCTTCAGCCTTAAGTAGTGAGCCTGATAACCAGTGAGCCGCAGGTGAGTAATCACAGCTGATTGCCAGCAGCTGCGTGCACAGAGGATGGTGGAGAGACAAGAGAAACCACACTGATGGTGGGATGCACAACCATGCCTACACACACACTCTCACACACACACACCCAGGGAGAAAAACAACTACAGAGACAGAAAAAGGAAAGGAGGGCCAGCAGGAGACAGTAACACTCAAGCTCCTCCCCTGATAGGAATACACTGGAATGTGTCACTTCTGTTGGTTGTTTAGAATACACAGTTTTCCTTAGTAAACTAAATTATTTAGACAGTCAATCTAGGACCCGAGTCAATGACTTTTTAACAGTTAGGGGTGCTGCCTGGGTGGCTGTTCCAAGTCATATAAGTCTTTTAAAGACAATGTATTCTTAAAAGTTTTAAGTCACTGAAGAGTCAAGTCTTGAGTAATACAAGTCAAAATTCAGCTGGTCTCTACTGAAGCAGGCGGAGGCTGGTGTTGTGACCAGCCACTGATACTGAGGCCATGTCCACATTTTTTCTCTCCGTTTTAACCTTCCGTCCACACTGAGATGGCGTTTTCGGTCAAGGAAAACGCAGCGTTTTGAAAACGCTCTCCAAAGCAGACACATTTGAAGACACCGTTTTCGTGTCGCAGTGTGGACAGCAAACCCGGAGCCTTTTTGAAAACAATGACACATTTTAGTCATGTTATGCAATCATGTCACCAATTAAATTAAGACAGTGGAGGGTATTATACAGCAGTTGTTTTGTTTGCTCTCAATTTTGACAGCCCTATTAAAGATTAATATCAGTTTGTACATAGAAAATATCAGTCTGTACATAGAAAAGCTATAGATAGCTTTAATTCTCACTCGCTTTTTGCAACTTTGTCCTTTTGTGTTACTCGCAGCTACAACTCCACCTCCCTTGTTAGTCCATTTAAAAAACTCGGTGTTGTTCCTCAACATTTTGCCGCGACGTTTCAAAGAGCCGGAAAGTAAATAAACGGCAGACAGAAATGAGGCAGGTTGAATCGTCTTGCGGTTCACGCATGCGCAGTACTGGAACGTAAGCGTTTTCAGCCGTTTCAATGTGAATCTATTTTAACCTTGAAGATTTGGCAAAATAGGTTATTAAGATTAAGTGTTAAGATTTTATTAGTTCTACAGATGGTTGCAATTATTTGCTTGCAGACTTTGAAGTTACGCTAAAATTAACAAAAAAATGTGTTGTTGATTATATTTTAAAATTGACCTCACAGTTGATACATCCTAGATTATAGAACATTTATTATTGTAAAGTACAATAGTCATTGAACAGCTTATTACACCATCTATAGCTCCACTTCTCTATATCTCTCATCCATCATCCACACAGGTCTGATTCAGTCACATCCTCTGCTCAGCACTGGAACCCATCAAATTCAGCTGCTCTGCTCTGAATTTGACTCTATTTGTTCTGATTGGTTCTCTGCTTTGTGTTTAGTTTTGGGGTTCGTTTCTTACATTAATATCTATAGGGCCAAAAATGGCCTTAGCAGTTCTAGGTAAAAGTGGTCATAATATTAACTTTATATCCTAGCAACATCATCTGAAGATGTCAGCTCTGATCTGAGCTTAATTTTTACAGTCCTTGTTTATATATTTTATTACAATTATCTTATTACAGCATGGGTCAGAAGTTTTAGAAGACCCCGATTTTTCAATTTGTTATTGAAAATTTTGCAGTTTAATGTCTCATTGCACTCTGAAATGCAAATAGAAAATATACAATTGGAGTTAAAAAGAGAAATCATGGAATCAATTAATAGACCTAAATTAATCCTAAACATTTGATTCATCAAAGTAGCCACCTTTGGCGGATATAACAGCTGAACACACCCGTGGCATTCTTTCTACAATAGAAATCAAATATTCTTCAGAAAGTTCTTCCCATATCTGTTGCAGAAGTTCCCATAAATGTGGCACTTATAGGTTGCTTTGCTTTCACTCTTCTGTTCAGTTCATCCCAAACCAGCTCGATGGGGTCTGGGGACTGTGTTGGACACTTCATGTTTTCAAGCTCATCATCTTGTCCTTTTTTCCTGAGGTAGTTCTGGCAGAGCTTGGACTTATGTTTTGGATCATTATCCTGCTGTAGGATGAAGCCCTGACCAACCAGGTGCATACCAGTGGATATTGCATGGTGCTGCAGAATGCTGTGGTAGCTCTCACTCTGTACTAGTTACAGACCCTGGATCCAGCAAAACAGCTCCAGACCATCACACTTCCTCCTCCACGTTTGACAGTTGATGCCACACACTGTGGAACCATCCTTTCGCCTACTCGACGGTGTACAAAGATGCGTTATTTTGATTATCATTCATCAGTCCATAATACCTTCTTCGAGTCTTAAGTAGTTTAATGGCGGTGTTTCATGGCCCAGGCAAGCCTCTTTGTCTCATTCTGATGTCAGTGGCTTTCTTGCTGCAACTTGTCCTGTCAAACCGGGAGATCAAAGTCTTCTCTTCACAGTTGAAACTGAGGCTTGCTTACTGTGACCTCTATTAAGCTGTGCTTGAAGCTGTTGTCCTGTGAGGCACCTATGACACAACTCTCTCAACTCTCCTCTGACTTGTCCTCTGATTCAGTCGTGGCTTTGGGTCTGCCAGACCTCTTCCTGTCTCAGTTTTCCCCAGTTTCTGAGGGCCTTTTGATGGTGAAGCAAACTCTACTCACTGACACCTTGACTTTCTTTGCAATTTCTCTGTAGGAAACACCTACATTTTTAAGTGTTATGATGGTCTGTCTCTCTAGTGACACACTATTTTCTACACTACAGTACTGTTCAACTGATGCTCACAAGGGTATGGTACCACAGTGTGTTGCAACACTGCTTTCATGCAGACAGAGGAGGTTGTAAGTAATCCAGAAAAGTTGGAACACCTATAGGAATAAGTAGCACCAGCTTTCAAGGCTTGATCAACCTCCATTGTTGCAGAACATCTTTAAATTGTTATCCCATTTTGTATTTCCTAAAAAGGCATTTTTGTATAATTTTGAAATGTACTTTTTTTTTTTCAGTTTTGGGTAACCTTACTTTTTTTTTTTTAACCTCTGGCAGTTCACCACTGAGCTTTGTACCATTTCAAGCTATTCATTGGACTTGAATGACCTGAATTGCAATAAATAAAAGAAAAAAAATTGGGGTGCTCTAAAACTTTTGGTAGTATAGGTTTATTGTTATTGTCTGTGGGTTTTGCTGTGGGATTTGCATTTGGATTCTTAGGGGCCTTTTTGTCATTGTTATTCCTATTGGCCACGTTAGGTGGAGCATGGTTACTTGAGATACCATACTCACCATAGAGATTGAAAATGTGACGTCATTCAGGGGTAAAACCGCAAAGGATTCTGGGAACTCGTGGCAAGAGGTACTAGCGCACGCAGGCTTTCAATTGAAATCAGTTACACAGCGATAAAAAGAAACACAAAAAATGGCAAAAAGCTGTTGTATTATTAACTGCAATAGCCGGTCGCATGACAGCCACGGGAAGCCGACGGGTAAAGAGTTCGGTTGTTATCGGATTACGTCGTTGAAGAGAAATTGTTCGAGCCGTGTTTACGAAGTAACAAAGAGGCGACGGATGGCCTGGATTGCAGCCATTCAAAGACCAAATATAACGTCCCAGAACACTCCAGCTCATATGTTCGTCTGCTCCAAGCATTTCCACAAAGGTCAGTGTTTTGTAGTAGTTAATACGTCATTTTTCTTAACATAATTGATGATATAGGCTACAAGCAAGTCTGGCGTTGAACAGAAATTGTGGCACTATGCTCCTTTGTTTATTGTGCGTAAATAGTGAATTGTCCTGACACAATATTGCATTTCGCTTCTGTTATTACCATGGTACATTGACAAAAACATATACTTTTATTCACAGGATAAAACAGTTGTTTTGTATCACTAATTGCACAGTAGGATTACAGCATACATTATTGTCACTGCTACATTTCTGTAATGCGAACCAGAAATTATTTCCACTACTAATTAATTACCGTTGAGCTCAAAGGTCCTATTAATAAACGATTAACGAATGTGTATTTATGAAGACGATTTGTGAGACTGGTAAACTTATGATATGTACGATGGTCTTTCGTTCTACACGGTGAGTTTGAAGGTCCTGGGTTTGTTGCAGTGACCTGAAGTTACTAAACTTCATGAGTGTATGCACTCACTCCAAGAACCGTATAATTATAAATATGAGCGTGGTGAAAGTTGGGCAGCACGCTAACGTCTTTTGTCCACTCTGTGTGCTCGTAAGGGTCTAACCCTTTCACTCCTTTGATTTTTTCCTCGTATCTTTTCTTTGCCTTTTCATCAAGTCTGTCTTTGTACGGACCGGCATTGTTCTCTTTCGTTTTGTACATAACTTTTTTGGAGGACAAAGAAAAACCAAGAAGGTATTGGAACCGGAGAATGAACGTTTTGCGGTGCTGCAAATGATTTGATGCGGTACTTGGATTGTTTTGCCACGAGTTCCCGGCATGCAATGCGGAAAGTCACGTGGTCTGTCAATCTCTATACTCACATGGTCCTATGGTGGTGATTAGCATTGTCACCTGACAGCAAAAAAGGCCCTGCATTCAAGCTGGGGTATTTCTGTGTGGAAAGTCCCTTCCCCAGTAACTCCATGCATCTTGTTAAGTGTTTGTATCTGTTGTTTAGCGGTTGTGTGTTTAGTTCCTCATTTGGTATTCCTATTTTATTTTGTGAATCTTTTGTCTCTTGTGTCCTATTTTTAATTTTGCTACCCCAGTTATTGTTTTGATTAGTTTCAGCTGTCTCTTGTTACCCTCTGCCTGTGATATCCCTTGATTGCCTCTGTGTCTGTGTATACATGATGTGCTTTTTCCTCTAGGCTTAATCTGAGCATCCATTTATTGCTCCCTGCCTGTTTGAATTCTGTTTTCTTCTTTCTGTGGACTGCTGTATTTTTGGACTTTATTTCAGTCTAAATAAAGGTGAGGTTTCTATTCATTCAGCTTGCTTCTAGTCTGTATTTGGGCCCTTATCTGACAAAAAACAACATTTATAATAATAACTTTTGAATTGCAACCTTTCTCCTTCATTCTTTTTAATGGCAACCAGGGGGCAATTTCTGTGGTTTAAACACATTTGGACTTCACTAAATGCTTTCCTGATGACTTCATTTGCTTAGCCCCTCATTTTGGATATAATAATATTGAATATTAAATATTAAATACATTTTGTGTCAGAAAGAAATACTGTAGAGGATATGCTGTTTTTCCATTCTTGTTGAAATTGACAGACATTAGAAGACTTTCCAAACATTGATTGCCTAGATAACGTCTAATGAATTTACTAATTAGTCATATGACAGTAGCCAGCACAGTTCTGCAGCGCTATATACATATGGACAGTATTAATATAGGGAAAAAGATATATATATATAAAATGTACAAATATACAAGCCGTTTTTTTGTGCTGATGCACCTGTAGCGCTTCCCTGAGGGAAGCAGGCTGAACATGTTGAAACCAGGGTGGGAGCTGTCCTTGATAATGTTTGCTGCTCTGCTGAGGCAGCGGGAGGAATAAATGTCCATCAGGGAGGGGAGAGGGCAGCCGATGATCTTTTGTGCTGTCTTGACCACACTCTGAAGCCTCACTCTATCCGCCTTGGTGCAGCTGCCGTACCATACCGTGATGCAGTAGGTTAGCAGGCTCTCAATGGACGAGCGGTAGAAGGTCAGCAGCAGGTTGGAGTTCAGCTTGTACTTCCTGAGGACTCTCAGGAAGTGCAGCCGCTGTTGGGCCTTCCTGACGACCGCTGAGATATTGTCTGTCCAGGAGATGTCAGCAGAGATGAGGACACCAAGGAACCGGAAGGTGTGGACCATCTCCACACACTCCCCGTTGATGTAAAGGGGGGCCAAGTCAGTGCTGTGTCTCCTGAAGTCAACAATGAGCTCTTTGGTTTTCTTAGTGTTCAGTGCCAGGTTGTTTTCTGAACACCATGCTGCCAGCTTCAGGACTTCCTCTCTGTAGTCTGCCTCATCTCCCTTTGAGATGAGTCCGACTACCGTGGTGTCATCAGCAAACTTGATGATGAGATTGTTGTTGAGACTGCAGTCGTGGGTGTAGAGAGAATACAGGAGGGGGCTCAGCACACAGCCCTGTGGGGAGCCGGTTCTCAGTGTGCGAGTGGAGGAGAGATGAGGGCCGAGTCTTACACTCTGGGGCCGGTTTGTGAGAAAGTCCTTTATCCAGGCACATGTGGGGGGACGGAGGCCAAGACTGACCAGTTTGGTGATGAGGATGTCCGGGATGATTGTATTAAAGGCTGAGCTGTAGTCCACAAAGAGCATTCGGACGTAGCTCTGCCGCTGCTCTAGGTGACTCAGCACAGCGTGGAGGGCTGTGGCGATGGCGTCTTCTGTGGATCTGTTTGCACGGTATGCAAACTGGTGGGGGTCGAATTCTGGGGGGAGGTAATCCTTGATGTGCTGAAGGACTAGTCTCTCAAAGCATTTCATGATTACCGGTGTGAGGGCCACAGGGCGGTAATCATTCAGGCTGGAGATGGGAGACTTCTTCGGCACTGGGATGATTGTGGCTGATTTTAGACAGGATGGGATGGCTGCCTGATCCAGTGAGAGGTTGAAGAGTCTGGTGAAGATGAGGGTGAGCTGGTGTGCGCATGCTCTTAGTACCTTGCCAGGTACTCCGTCTGGACCGGCCGCCTTCCTGGGGTTCACTGCTAGGAGCACACGTCTGACATCGTGCTCCGTTACAGTGAGTGGAGCGGTGCAGGAACCAGGTGAGGGTGAGGATGGGAGCAGGGCTGAAGCAGATGAGTGCTGCTGTTGTGGTGTTTCAAAGCTGTTTATTTCCTCTGCCAGGTGCACACTCAGGTTTTCTGTTTTCGCAGTGCTGCCTCTGTGGTTGATGATGTCTTGCATTCCCTGCCACACCTCCCATGTGTTGTTGCTGGACAGGTGGGACTCGATGTTTCTTTTGTGGTCTGTCTTGGCTTTTTTAATTCCCCTTTTCAGGTCAGCTCGAGCAGCCCTGTACAGAGCTCTGTCACCTGACCTGAAGGCGGCATCGCGGGCTTTGAGGAGTGAGCGGACCTCGCTGGTCATCCAGGGTTTTTGGTTTGGGAAAACCCGATTGCTTTTGTCCACAGTCACATTTGCAGTACAGAACTTGATGTAGTCCAGTACTGATCCTGTGAAAGTTTCTAGGTCCTGGTGTTCAAATATGTCCCAGTCTGTCTCTGTGAAGCAGACCTGTAGTTTGGAGAGAGCATTTTCCGGCCAGGTTGTAACAGTCTTTGTGGTGGGCCTGGCACTGCGCCTGAGGGGGGTGTAGGCTGGGGAGAGCAGGAGGGAGAGGTGGTCGGACTGACCGAGGTGGGGGAGGGGTATGGCTCTATATGCATGCTTGATGTTGGAGTAAACATGATCTAGAGCAGCGGTCCCCAACCTTTTTTACGCCACGGACCGGCTTAATGTCAGACAATATTTTCACGGACCGGCAGGTGTCACGGATAAATATAACAAAATAAAATGATACGACCAAGACAAAAACTGTGGTATTTTTGTAAATATAATATTACACACGAATTCACTGTGTAATTGTGTAACTTTATTAGCAGCATCCTCCTGAAATGCACCAACAACATTGAGAGTAACATCTTCCTCTCTCCCCCTTAATACTCTGGTTGCTATGGTAACGCGTAAACATTTCTTTCAAAATAGGACACACAACTACAAAACAAATATAAAAGTACAAGAAAATATATAACTCACCATAACGCTCAATCAGTGAGAGCCCTGTGCTTGTTTCTCTGCAATGAGACGGTCCCACCTGGGCGTAATGGGGGACAATGACACCCGAAGTGTGTTGCTTATGTTCAGTCTGCTCCTCAATTTTGTTTTCGTCGCTGTTACTGCAGAAAACCCCGCTTCACACAGATATGATGTTGGAAACGGCAACAGGGTTTTTAGTGCTTTTGTGGCAATCTCGGGGTATTCTGCCATGACTTTTATCCCTAATACCGGCAAAGCTGATGTCTCAAACATACTTTTAAGGCTGCCGTCATTTCTGATTTCCAACAGTTGATCTTCTTCTTGCAAAGACAAGCTGGATTCACCCGGTTTATTGACAAATGGGTCGCGGATCCATTCCTTGTCGGTTCGTGGGTCTTTTGTGATTGGGAAGTAGCGCTCGAACTATTTTAAAAGCAAAGACAGGTGATCGTGCACTAGCTGGGAGAATGATTGCTCAGGCAGAGTCTCTTCCAAAACTCCAGCCAATGTTTGAAACATGTCAAATATGCCTCTGTTTACGCGTCGTCTCCACAAGTCCAGTTTGGCTTTAAATGCAGCTACCTTATCTGCCAACTTGAAGACAGTTGTCATTTTCCCCTGAAGGGACAGATTGAGTTCATTTAGTAGGCCGAATACGTCGCATATGTAAGCGAGTTTTGTGACCCACTCCTTGTCACTGAAATGTGCTGCCAGTGGTGACTTCTTTTCTGAGAAAAATCTCTGCAGCGGCTCTCGTAATTCAAAAACTCTGGCGAGTGATCTCCCTCGGGACAACCACCTTATTTCTGTGTGCAAGAGAAGGCGCCTGTGCTCTGCGTTCATCTCCTCACAAAGTTGCTCGAACAGGCATGATTTGAGGGCGTGTGCTTTGATGTGGTTAATAACTCCAACAACATCATTCAATACACTGTTAAGTTCTGGTGGCATTTTTCGGCTTGCCAGCATTTCTCTGTGAATGACACAATGTGTAGATTCACATTCAGGTGCAACCTCCTTAATCCGAGTAGTCAAACCAGACAGCCGTCCGGTCATGGCAGCAGCTCCGTCTGTGCATATGCCGACACAAAAAGACCATTTAAGTTTTCCTGATACATAATCATCCAGTGACCTGAATAGTTCTGCAGCTGTGGTTTTGGTTGTCAACGATAGTGCACACAACATATCCTCATGCACATCCTCCTGATAAAGGTATCGCACATAAACAAGTAGTATTGCCTTATTGTCCACATCTGTAGACTCATCAACCTGCAAAGCGTACCATGGTGATGTATTAATTCTCTCCAACAACTGTGTCTCAATGTCCTCTGCTATTTCATCAATGCGACGAGTAACGGTGCTAGCCGACAGAGGCACCTGTGCTATCTTTTCAGCCGCCACCTCCCCAAAACGTTCACAGCAAATGTCTTTACTGGCAGGAAGGATCAATTCTTCACCAATAGTGAATGACTTTTTAGCCTTAGCAATACGGTTAGCCACCAAGTGTGATGCTCTCAGTGCACCTGTATATTTTATTTTGGAGGCCCTCAGTAATTGCTTCTGTCCCTGTTGTTCCCGCTTTTTTCTTTCAAAATACTCCAAAGGCTTGTTTTTTAATGTTGGGTGCTTGGTCTCCAAGTGACGAAGCAGTTTTGAAGGCTTCATTGCCTCATTGGAGAGCTGGTCGCCGCATATTATGCAAAGCGGGCTTGGTGCGTGGGAATCGCCTGTCGCGATAAATCCATATTTCAAGTAGGTATTTTGGTATTGTCTGTTGAATGCAGCTTTCTTTTTCTTAGTGGTTGTCATACACTCTCCTTCTGTCTTCTCACTGGGCCTTTTTCCCTTTGCAAAGAAACCCTCCAAAGACATCTGTTTTTTACTCATTTTGCTAGCTTGTAGGTTTAATATTAGCTACTAATGTATCTTGACATTCGTCAAGAGTCAGTCATAGACGGAAGTAAATGAGAGAATTCAGTCTTTTTCAAAATAAAACACTGTTCAGAGTCAGATAATAAATAAAATGAAATTAATGTAAGTTATTTATTTTTTCTGTGCGGTACGAGCCTCAACTCTCGCGGCCCGGTACCGGTCCGGGGCCCGGGGACCACTGATCTAGAGTGTTTTCTCCTCTGGTGGGACATTTGACATGCTGATAGAACTTTGGGAGTACAGAACTTTGGGAGGCCCGCTGCTGCTCGTTAATGGTGTTCAGCAGGATAGAAAGCGCCGTGTTTACGTTGGCATCGGGTGGAATGTACACAGCCGTAATGATCACTACTGTTAGCTCTCTTGGTAGAAAAAAAAAGCCGGCATCTTACTGACATGTACTCGAGGTTCGGGGAGCAGTGACTGTTTATAATTCTCCCGTTGTTGCACCAGCTTTCATGCACGTAAATACAGAGCCCCCCCCCCCGCTCTTACCGGAGTCCTTTGTCCAGCGGAGCAGAGTGCGGCCTGCTAGCTGCACGCTAGCATCGGGTATTCCCGGGTGGAGCCAGGTTTCGGTGATGATCAAGGCACAGCAATCACGGACATAGCGATTTCCCACTAGTTGTAATTCCAGGTCATCCGTTTTTTGCACGAGGGATATGGCGTTGGAGAGATAGAGGCTCGGCAGGGGTGGCTTGTGTGGTTTGTTTTTTAGCCTCAGCATAATGCCGGACCTACGGACCCGCTTTTTCTTCCTCTCCCTCCGTCTGCGCCGCCGCCTAGTCCCGATAACAATCCACGGGGAGCCCGGTGGTCTCGCTATGTGACCTGGGATGTTGTGCGTGCAAAGAAAGTCCAGTGAAACAGATGTTTGATGCTGGTCACCAATGTCTATGAGGCTCTGGCGGGTGTAGCAAACTTTGAAAGCCGAGCCGATAGTGCAGAAAAAAATAAGAAGGACATACAAACTAAACAAAAGAAAGGAGTACTGAGACGGAGAGCCGTAAGCCGCTGCAACAGTGTGCGCCGCAAAAGTACCCTAAGATCTACTAGATGATGTGAATGCAGCACTATGGACGATACCTACAGCCACCATTACTGAGACTAACAAGCTGATCTACACCGTGGCAGCAGTCAACAGTGTGATGCTTGGTTACAAGTTGAACAGCTACAAGGAGCAGTACCCTCCATGGAGAAGGAGACTAGAGGCCAAGATCAAGGTAGCACGGAGGGAGGTTAGCCAACTATCTGAGCTGCATAAAGTTGTGACAAAGAAGGTGCCTAAGAAGTACAGCAAGCTGTCCATACCTGAGGCCTTGGAAACTGCCAAGCAAAGACTCACAGCCTTGGCCAGCCGCTTGAAGAGGTATCCCAGAGAAATAGAAGGCAGGAGAATAAATCAGCTGTTCTCCACAGAACCAGCCAAGGTGTACTCTCAGTGGCAGGGGAACAATATGAGAACAGCACCACCAAGGGAGCAATACTGGTAGAGCATATGGGAGAAGGACGCAACCCACAACGGCAATGCTCAGTGGCTAGTGGATCTAAGAGCAGACCACAGCAACCTCCCTGAACAGAGTCCAGTAACCATCACAGCGACAGACATCCAAGAAAGGGTCTCCAGTATGAAGAGTTGGACAGCACCAGGACCTGACATGGTTCACACCTGTTGGCTGAAGAAGCTGACTGCACTCCATGAGCGTCTGGCAGCACAAATGAACCAGCTGCTAGTTGACGAGAGACACCCAGAATGGCCGGACAGTCCTGAATCTTAAGGACCCTCACTGACTGGTCCCAGGGACAGGTCCCATCCAACTACTGGCCAATAGTCTGCCTCAGTGCCACATGGAAGCTCCTGTCAGGCATCATAGCGGCTAAGATGAACAGGCACATGGGTCAATACACGAGCAAGGCACAGAAAGGGACTGGCAATAATTCCAGAGGCACAAAACACCAGCTAGTGGTAGACCGAGCAGTCAGCCGAGACTGCAAGACTGGGATGACCAACCTGTGCACTGCCTGGATTGATTACAAGAAGGCCTATGCAATATCAGCACAAAATAATCTTTACATTCAACAACTTAAAAAATAAAACAAGTTGTAGAATGGACCCTTTTATACTTAAAGCTTAACATAAATAGACATCCAGAGTGGAAAGCAGTGCAAAAAAAATGCAAACATGGCTTCACGACACACTCAAGCTGTTTCTATTACATTTAACCTGAGACTGAATTTTGTGTAATTTCTATACAAAATTTTACACAAGTATGAAAAAAAGTGTTTTTCATAGTTTTTTTCGAACCATGAAAATGTTTCGATATTTAATGGATTGAATTACTTTTTTTTCTCTCCGATATCCGATCCATTAATTTAAGTGAGGACCGGACCGATACTGAATATCGGATCGTCCATCCCTAATAATAAGCTGGCCAAAGGAGGAGATAGAAGCCACTGACATCTAGACAAGGAAGCTCCTTACCATGCATGGAGGGTTTCACCCAAAGTCCAGCTCCCAGGAGGCATTTTGCTTGTCCTTCTGAACAGCACATTTAAGCTTGACTGAAATTTGCAGCTGAGTTTGGAGCAGGCGCTTCTTTCTTGTACCCCTTCAGTCCAAAGTAATGTAAAACTTGCTTCACTGTGGTCAGCGATCCTGGTTTTTAAGCATTTCCCAGTTCACGACAGGCTTGGTTAATTCTGAACAATCTAACCAATTTCTTCCCATATTAGGGTGAGAATTTGGTTCTTCTTCAGAACCTTGGCAAAGTGATGATGCATTTACATAACCTGTAGTTACACACAATGTACTGATGATTGTGTAATCATCAGTAGTGTAAAAATGTCTCCAAGACACCTTCCAAACTTACAATTCTCCTTCTTAGATCTTCACCGAGTTCCTTAGACTTTCCGTTGTTCTGAGTATTGGTCAGTCCAGTGAGTGATGTTAAAGAAATCCATTTTCGGTGGCAGAGAGAAACTACCAGTTGCAGGCAACCGTGGTCACTAACGACAAGTAAATAGGCCTTGGCCTTGTTAATTTAAAAAACACTGTAGAAACTTTAGCACAACTTATTAAAAGATTTAAGTTGTATATGCTATACTTGAGTCTGTACGTATACTTTTGATCCCATGTTGATTAGAAAAAATCCAGAAAAATTCAAATTTAATTTGTCCTCCAATTCTTGTTTTCTAATGTCATTAAAGATGTACTATATTCTGTCCAATCAGCCTGGAAAAAGAACAGAAATAATTAAATTCCACATTACCATGATGAGCATATGTACACTTGTGACCTGTGAGATATATATATATATATATATATATATATACATATATTTATTCCAAGTTAGTCATTTAAAAATAAAGTTGGATATATCAGTGTAACACCACATATTAGCATCCCTGCAGTACAGAAGAGGGACTAAGGGGATATGTGTGTCAGTAGCAGTGTGAGCTAGAGAAGGAATAACGCTATACAGTGCAAAGTGAAGCAGCATGACTCTTGGAGCACAGGTCACTCATGCATAATACATCAATCCTCCCACCTCTTTGAAATGGGGAGCTGTCACTTGCAGTTAGACATGGCCTTGATAGAAACACTGTGTCCTCCTCAAACCTGTCCACTGCATACCTCACATTAACACATCATTTTTCATCAAGGGACCATACTACTTGGCTTCTGCTCAGGACAGTTTGGGAGGAAAACTGTGTTATTAGGTTAGGGCAACAGCACACAATGGAAGGGCTAACCGTAGAACTCAATTTGCTTATGATATATGCACACCAGTGTGATGATGGTGACCAGGGCTGGACCGGGACAAAAAATCAGCCCGGGCATTTTGATTAGAGACCGGCCCACCAGGTATTAAAAACCATAAAGCCTTCGAATGAAAACAAACGTCATTGTGACAGTGATGTACAACTGTCTTGTTGGTATATATGTATCAATCTAATAAACTTAAACCTACACCATCCTCCCTATTCTGGTATTCTAAACAGTACTTAGCTGAAACCCAAAGACTGCTTGGCTGAGTTAACTTCCTGAACTTTCTACAACATATGGTGGAAACCTGAAATTAAGACAGAGAAGACTAGAGGTAAGACATGACCATTACTGTATATTAAAAATAATAAATGACAGATTTGGTGATATTTTCATAAACTATTTATTTACCACATCAATAAACAGCATGGCAGGGTAAAATATTTTTTCTAACATGGCAACCTTTAAACAGTGAAAGGAGACAGAAAGACAGGTGAGAAAGAATAAAACTTAACTGACTTTTTGATGCCATTTTACACAAAGTACTAGTACAGTATCTAGAAAATGTGGGAAAATACTGGCATCATGTACAGTACTTAGCTACTTCTGAAGAAATTATGTTGGGACCCTGAAAAAAACTTACTATGTACAATAATGGATTTCTATAAATTTGACATCAGATGAAAACTTTGGTGTTAAGATTCGGATAATTATTTGTTAAAAGCTAGAAATTTTAAATGAGAATAAGAAAGAAAAGTATTTATTTGTGCCCCCCTTTCCCTGTTAATGCTCTACCTGGCCCATGGCAAAACTTTGCTAGACCCGCCCCTGCACAGTTACCAGCTGTCAGCTACATAGAAAAGGATCCTGGTGTAAGTTGTCTCTCAGAAACAGTTCATAGCTTTCCTTCAACCCATTCATGTCACCTAAAAGGTAAACCTGTTTCTCCATCACCTGTTCAGCTCTGGTGATTCAGTAAGGACATCTCCTGGTTTCATCTTCATGTTTCCCTCTCACCAGATAACCAAACCGATATCATGACCAGCAGCTTTTACGGCTGTGGCTCCAACAAATATGATACTAGCTGATACTAGAAAGTAATATTAAATAAATTCTAACAACAGCTTATCAAGTTTAAAGGCGCTTCTGCTGTTTAACGCGACCTCCGCTAGTTTCCTCTTTCTGGCGCAAAGCGGGAGATAAACAAGCAAGAGAGACGGGACTTGCAGCAGAAAAGCCGATCAGCTGATCATTGATCAGTTTCATGATTGAAGTAGCAGCAGGAGAGGGAGGGGGAGAGAATGAGAGAAGAAGAGGCAGCTGACAGCGTAAAGACACAGAATAACTCCAGCTTTTTGTCTTTTTTTTTTTTTATTGTAGCTGAAGTACGGGACAAATCGCGTTTATTTTCAGCTCAATACGAAACGCGTAACTCTGAATACCAGAGGATTCCGTTTTTTACGGGACGGTTGGCAACTCTACTAACTAACCTTATGAATAAAATAAAGTTCACCAGTAACATCATAGCACCCACCCAACTGTATAGAAACTCCGTCATGCTAGCTAGTACACTGTACGAGTTATTGTAACTGACTGTAAAAAGTTAGCACAACGAAAATAAACTCCACCTAAACTTGGTTTATATCTGACCCAGATAGACTGCAGGTCATAACTTCTTACCTGAAGCTCATTTCACCTGACAGTCGGACCTGCGGCCACCTTGGGTCTCTCCACCTCCACTTTCCCCCATCCACCTTCTGGCCTCCACCACTTGCTAATTTTACTGAATCTGTGAAAGCTCCACCATAGCCACTACCAAACAGTTGAGTTATTTTTACACGTCTGCCAGCATCTGTCCAAACCGCCACCTTTCACTGTTTACACGGTTACGGAAAAAAAGACAACAACAACAAAACATCGGCCCATTTAAAACGAAAAATTACCATTGGCCCACCT
This sequence comes from Perissodus microlepis, assembly GCF_051167445.1. Classification (NCBI taxonomy): domain Eukaryota; kingdom Metazoa; phylum Chordata; class Actinopteri; order Cichliformes; family Cichlidae; genus Perissodus; species Perissodus microlepis. The sequence continues at coordinate 3,704,392 of NC_140471.1, read as the reverse complement.
GGCAAAGGCCCGGTATGCCCGATGGCCAGTCCAGCTATGATGACAGTTAAGAGTTCCTAAGTGTAGACTGCCTAAAGTAATAGTCTGTGGGGGGACACCACGATATTCCCTGTAGACTCAAGGTCATGGGGGTCTTATGTGAACAGTCAACTTGACAGGCAATATTGTAGCATGCAGGAATGAGTAGACAGATCACACAGAATCCACACATCATGTGTGCTCATGTAGCTGTGTCACCAAACAAGTTGTCGAGCAAAATAGTTGAGCAGAGACAAAGCAAAGATTTGGGTGAGAGAATATAAAAAAGGTCCACAAATGCACCATTATAAACCATTATAGATCCAGGCAAAACTCACCACTTTGAAATCTGCCATCAATTTTGAACAAAATATCTTAAAATCTATTAAAGATAAAAGCCTGACATTTTCACTGAATTTTCTTATTAGAAATGAGAAACAGCATCAGTAATTTGAGAATGATACATCAAAAAAGGTCTGAGTATTAACTAGTTAAAATGCGAGACCTGGATTATCTAGCTTTTTGAGACCTATTGTCATGGAGCAGTCCTATAAAAAAGGTTAAGACATTTTTTGATGTGTCTATGTCAGTTTACAGATCCTTATTAAGTCTGACCATAAGAAAGGCAAGTAAAAATTCCCTGTTTGGTTGAACTTGAAGTTGTAGTTGCAAATCCACAATAGCATATAAGATAGTTTCTAATATATTCATTTATTAACATTTCCTGTAGCTATATTAATTTAAAGGTCTTCCATTATGAGACTTGACCTGGCAGCAAATAAAGAGTTCGAACCAGTCTAACCTAGAAGAAACCGACCAAGGAAACAAGATTCACAACAAACCTGAAGCTCAAACAGCCTGAAACAAAAGCCCCAAGAACAGTTCATAAACATTTCAGGAGCCGTCCCTGAGCCCAGGTGAGCAAAAGTCCAAAAGCACCACCCAGGAGGTCGAACCGGAGGGTGACGGCACAAAAGCCCACAATTCAGTAGTTCAGGGGGTCGACCTGGGGGGTGATGGCACCAAAGCACATAACAGATCAGGTCTGGTGGCCGACCATGTGGACGGCGGCGACGTGGAGGCAGCTCAGGCGGCCGACCGTGCGGACGGCAAAGAAGTCCAGCTAATGGCCCAGAAAACGGCCAGTGACTTTGTGGACATGGCTTGGCAGGACCAGGCGAGGCTGACGCAGAAGCTGGACCAGGCGAAGCAGAAGCTGGACCAGGCAAAGCAGAAGCTGAAGCTGGACCAAGCGGCGGCGTAGGCGTTGCAGGCGACGGTGTGGCAGCCGCAGGTGGTGAAGCAGGTGGTGGCTGGACGGGCTCCTCGGGCCCTCCAGCTGACGTGGCAGGTGGTGGCTGGATGGGCTCCACGGGCCCTCCAGCTGACGTGGCAGGTGGTGGCTGGACGGGCTCCTCGGGCCCTCCAGCTGACGTGGCAGGAGGCTGGACGGGCTCCTCGGGCCCTCCAGCTGACGTGGCAGGTGGTGGCTGGACGGGCTCCTCGGGCCCTCCAGCTGACGTGGCAGGAGGCTGGACGGGCTCCTCGGGCCCTCCAGCTGACGTGGCAGGTTGCCTTTCCAGTGGCAGCAACACACAGTCTGTAGTGGGTGGAATGAGTTTGCTTGAGCCCTCAGAGAAGGCTGCTGCAGACGGCTGAGATGGCTCGCCCGAGCTCTCAGCAGGTGAAGGTGGTGGCTGAAGAGGGAACTGTGAGGATATCAGAACTGGAGACTGAGAAACTGCAGTCTGAGCTGGCAACTGAACAAAAACAGTCTGAGGCACAATTTCACACTCTTTGAGGGCAGGGGGAAGACAGTCCTCTGTGCCCACCGCTTTACCACAAGTGCCCATGTAGTGAGTGGGATTAATGTTCACAGACCTTGAGTCAGCAGTCATAGTGTTGTTAGTGTTAGATTTCTCCAACCCCGAGTCCATTGTCTCAGAATGACTGGGTGTCAAGCTGGCCACCTGAACGACATTCAGTGTGCCGCCTGTGGAAACATCACTTAGCAGTTCTTTATTGGTTTCCATGTTTGAGTCACAAACAATGTTACTTTTAACCTTCATGTCACAGGAACCTACAGTACACAAGACATGAGTTTCTACCTCAGGTATGTTGGCTTCATGATTTGCGGCGAAGGAAGCAACACCTGAAACAGTACTTTGTTTTATTAAGTCATTATCATAGCTTCCGTTGTCATTGGTTGCCTTCTCAGTGGAGCTAAACACAGTGTTCTCTGACTTATAACATGGCTTCGACAGTGTTTCATTCATGGAAGAAGTCATGTCAGCCAACACAGTTTGCTTAACACTTAAAGAATCAGAAATGCAGCCCGAGTTATTCATAGTTCCCTTATTGACCATGAATTCACAGTGTACCAGATCACCAATAGATTTTAAATCCTGAACAGGATTATTACTGGCAGAGGTGGAAGCAGTAACCCCGTCGTTGTGAAATGGAGGGTGTATCTCCAAATCAAGGGTCCTATACCCAGAATATCTAATAGCATCCCTTTCAACTAAAATGAGTTCATGGTCACAATTCTCAAATTCAACCTCATGTAAATGGGGGTCAGAAGGCTCAGTCTCATTACTGGTCTTCGGAAAAACGGTCTGTAAAGATGGGTTACACTGATTAACCATGGGATCCAGAACATTAATTTCTCACGACACAGTTATAGGAGCTAAAACAGAGTCAGTTTCTGATTTAACAGCATCATGGACAAGATCCAAGTTCTCTTTGGCTTCTCTCTCAGCTCTATTTAACATGGTGCTTTGCACAGTACTGCACGATTCAGACAGAATCTCAGACCTTGAGTTACTCAGCTGCTTTTCTTGAAAGATACTCACATAACTTTGATTCTTAACAGACACATTTAAACCAGGGCTAGTCACAATGTAAGAGTCTCTGGACACTGCGCCAGGGGGTTCGTGATTTGGATTGTGCACTGATGAAGTTTCATTAACAAACTCTATGGAACAACAATTCTCAACAGGGTCTATACACAGAGAACCTAAATTAACACAGTCCGTGAAGGGCTTCCCTTGTGTTTTGACATTAGCTGTCATGCTAGCGGGGCTGCTGCTAGCAGCCTCACTTGCAGTCACTTGAACCCCAAGCTCTGTGGCAGAAGTAATTTCAGTCTCAGAGCTTGGCTTGGCATGGCTCATTAGTTTACAGCCGGGCCCCTCAACCGGCAACACAGTCTTAATCTCAGAACCCTCCTTAGCGGAGACATGAGGGGCAAAAACAGAGTCACTCACCTCCGTTTGTAGTGCGGAGCGTCGGTGGCGCGCACGCCGCTTTCTCTTGACAGTGGAAGACGGCGGAGCGATGGGTGGAAGTCCCTGGCAGCTCCGGGGACCCCCGAGAGCCAGTCGAGTTCCCCGGAAAGAGTTCTCGTGCTCCGGAATGAGCCACGGCTTCCACTGGAGCTCCTCCTCCAATAGAGCGCTGAGTATTGTCTGCCGCTCGTCGTGGTCCAAATCTATGGCGTCCAGCGCTTCCTCGCGTTGGACCGTGGCAAGAGTGTGGCTAGACAGTGATGAGGATGTGGAGACTGATGAGCTGGGAGGTGGTGACGCTGTGGCGAGTCTCAGCGAACCGACTCGAACCGTCTCGGGCTCGCAAGGCAGCGGCAGTGATACCTGTTCGCGGTTTTGATGCTGGTGCGGTGGAAAAACGGTGCGAACAAAATCCTGCAAATCCTCCGACAATCCCTCCGTGTAAGCGGGGTATGCAGACAGAATCTGATTCAGCTGAACTCTAACTGACTCCTTCTCCCTCTCCGGCCCACATACGGACAGTGTTGGGAAGGTTACTTTTAAAATGTATTCCATTACAGATTACAGAATACATGCCCCAAAATGTATTCTGTAACGTATTCCGTTACGTTACTCAATGAGAGTAACGTATTCTGAATACTTTGGATTACTTAAATATATTATCATGCTGTTTACAACTACGTGAATGTACTATTGCTGTGATTTATTACTGTTACTAAAGGTCCGCGGCTCCGAACCGTAGTAAAGGGACCTCTGGCTAATACGGTGGGTTCCGTGTTGGGCTCGTAGGCGAAAAATAGCTTTACTTTGTTGTCTGGGTCAACTTTGCTAGCGAGAGACAGAGAGAGGCGTTGAAAGACTGCTCCAACGGAACTTATTGTTTCACGAACACAGTGTACAGTCGAGTCTTAATAGCTTACTTACAACTGGGCTCGTCAGCCACTCTTCTTGGCTGCAGTGGTTATTAATATATTTACATGCTTCCAGCTCCCGTTTTTGCTCGATGACAACTCGTACTTTTCCTTTTTCTCCCTCCCTCGCTCACAGACACATAACGGGTATGGCAGTCCATTCTCCCTGCACTGCCTATGATGCTACATTCTTTAGAGCTATACCTGTAGCATTCTGCCTATTAGCTTAGCACAACAACAACAAAAAGGCGCTCTCTCACCCAGGAAACACGCAGGTAACGGTAACCATGGCAACCGTAACGCTGCCGCCTGGAACAACAGACATAGCTGTCAAACAAAACCCAAACAGTCCTGACCCGCGACAATATGAAACAGGAAAATACCGCCATGTAATCCATTTATTTCAACAAAGTAACTGTATTCTAAATACCACCTTTTAAAATGGTAACTGTAACGGAATACAGTTACTCATATTTTGTATTTTAAATACGTAACGGTGGTACATGTATTCCGTTACTCCCCAACACTGCATACGGAGTAGATGATCCACTGTCCACGGAGAATGGTCACCCGAGTGCTGAACTCCCAAAAGTCCTCACAAATATCCGCTGGGTCCATAATGGTCAGGTCGTTCTGTCACGGCGGGGTGCGCCGGTGTGTTTTTTGAAACAGGACCCAAAAGCAGAGGTGGACGAAGAGTTGCAGGTTTAAACAAAAGCGATCCTTTATTTGGATGATGGCAGGAGTTGAACATGTAACCCTAAGCAAATTAAAAAACACTAAGAAACAAACACTATGAAGCTCTATGACTGAGACTATGACAATGACTAAGACAATGGTGGGGATAACAGATGACCTGACAAAGACATTCAGAAAACAGAGGACTTAAATACACACATGAGGATCAGGGGAAGTGGAGACACATGAGGAAACAGCTGATTAGGATAAACATAACGATGTACAGGAAAGAATAAAACTAACCACATGAACACAGAACACAAGACCCTTTTCAAAATAAAACAGGAAACATGCAGACTTAGACATGACAACACAAGCTTAACAGGCCTAACACACATGACAGACTAGACAAGGAGCCAAACACAGAAACCAACGAGACAGATGATAAATAATCACTAACCTAAACCTCCACTAACCCCTAAATAAGAACAGCACAAACTTATAACCAAACTAACATGAAAACTTCAAAAATTACAAAATAAAACACAAAATGCTGGGTCAGAGACCCAGCCTGTGACAGAAGCAAAAAGAAACAGGGTATGGTTTGTTTTTATCAGATTTACTATTTACTGATTCATCTTTATCATCATTAGTGGATGTGATAGCACATTGTGCATGTAATTTTTGGGTATAAAGTAACTCCTGTTATAAAAAAAATGTTGGCAAACAGTACATAAATGATAAAAATGCAGTAGTAAGCTGGCATGATGTGAACGGAGCTGTTGCAGGATCTGGTTGATGTGCTTTTTTCTCTGCCTGCTGTTTTTTGCTACCTGACAGTGATTATATTTAACCGAGAAACTTCAATAAATTTGCTCCCATCCTGAACAAGTGTCACAATGGCTCCCGCTGAGAGAATGCTAAGTTGACTCCAAACAGTACTCTCCTTTTCAGATTTATTTTTCACATCCGTGAGGGTGGCACAGATTTTGGTTGTTGCACATAAGCCTCGTCCTCCTGGTCTGTGCATTTGGGAAGCACAAATGGCGTTCTCTTATTGGCTGGTGAAGGAGAGCGATGCCAGGGCAGACAGGATGAGGGCGAGGCTGTCACTGTAAGCAGTCAAGCGCTTATTCACGAAATGAAATTACTCTCTGACAATGGCAATGCTTTGCTTTTGAAGCAGCCTGCCTTTTCTGAAATGTAAATCCTTTGGCTAGCACCTCTTCCCTGGCTGCCCCTCCCCACCTCTTTGCCCCCGCTAACTGCAGAACTGCAGTCGCAGAGAGCAAGCCTTTCTTACCTCTGCACAAAGAAACAGGATTTGTCATCAACATTTTCACACTTTTAAAAACCCTGAGGAGATAAAGCAAACACTGATTTTATGATAGCTCATATTTTCTCTCTGAATAGACTGGGGTTTTTTTGTGGTTATGCTAGGTCACTTAAAGTTCTACTCCACTCTAATTTCCATGCAAAGAGACTTCCGGTCCTTTAGACGTTTACCTCTGTAAACACTTTCTGGGTCATATTAAATAAAATATTAATGCCATTTTGTAAATTTTGGTCAGTCTAAGTATGCAAAAGTAGGACTATGCAGGAAATAGCTAAACACATGCATCTGTTTCACACTGAGATCAAGCATTGGTTGTCAAATCTTTTTAAAGAAAAGCACTCAGCTTGAGGCTTCAGAATGGGACTTTGCTAACCAATAAGTGACATCAAGCTAACTACGTCTATTTTTATACCAACACAAAAGGAGCAGCTTTGGCTATTTTCAATAATAAATACAAGTCCAAGTCTTGTTTAAAACTCTGCATTGTTCATCAGTCCTTCTTTGTTTTTGGTTTTTTTTATGTGAGCTAACATCTTTTGGGGTAAGCAAACACATCTCTCATAAACATTGATTCCAACGCATTTATAGAAATTGCATTATAATCTCCCACAAAATCTCAAATTGGGGACAAGCTGTATGATTTCTACTTTGAATCCTAGTTTCCCATTGACCTTACAAGAGCTGACGGCCCATTGGTTGGTCATACAGTGGCAGGTCTGATATAATATGTCCTAACACTTAGCACATATAGTAGAAATAAACCCATCTTCAGTGTCCTTGGCCAGGAGGACAGGAGGTTCTCATCCAAGATTTTAACACCAAATCAGTAAAAAGTAAATTACTTGCTGTATATCAAAGTGAGGACTTCAAATTCCTTCTTTTAATGTGTAACTTCCCAGAGAATGACTTCTAATGTAAGAAAAGCAAAAAATACTGTAATAAAATATCCAGCTAATACTTTGAGCGTGTTTCTCAGTGTCAGAAACATAATGCATAGTTTCAACATTTTTCAGTCTTAAAAAGTAAAATTTGACTTTTAAAATTCAATTCTTCATGGAAGACCTTACTGCAGCACAATCCCTTGCTATTTCCAAAGAAGGTGAAGATTTGTCTTTTTTGACAAGATTTTATTTATTTGGTTTGAAATCACTGTTCCATATCATTTTTGTTTTATTGAAGAATTATATTTTAGAAGTTTAGAAAAATGGACAACAGTTCCAGACAGTAGATGCCCTTTGTGCGGCCGTCTTCACCACTTGGAGAAATGTTCCCATTCAACTTATGGAAACCATGCATCAAAAGCATGCCACAATGAATGTTTGAAGTGATCAATAATAACAGTGAAGCTATTCATTACTGAGTTCATGTCTGGAACTTTGGCTTCTGTTTTGGGGGGGCTCTACGGGTTTTTTTGGAGGTATGGCTGTTTCAGTTATAGCGTTGTTTTCAGTAAATTATATGCTCAAAAAATGTTCTGTCTCACTCCCATTTCTTCTTGTTGCCTGTTGAAGCTCTACTTGGAACCTTGTTAAGATCCAATCATGTAGAATATTTTTTTCTTTGCCATTTTTCAAGTGGTCTTAAACTTTTGATCAGGAACTTATGAACAAATTCACTTCTATTTGTTGAAATCATTTCAACTAACAAAAAATGTACACCGTAAATCATTTTAAGGTTTTTGTGCTGGAGCCACATTGTAGCAATACTACAGGAGGCCGGTGACTCTCTTTGTTCAGGTAAAACCTGTAGAATATAAATATAATATGAAGCCATCAGTCATCTCTATTTCTTCTACTTTATCCTTTGGCTGCTACATTTAGGGGTCACCACAGCAGAACATTTACCTCACCCTGTTCCTAGCATCCACTACTGTCACACTAAACTTGTGCATGTCCTGCTTTACTACATCCATGAACCTCTGAGGTGCATCAACAAACCGTTGACAGTGATATTTGCTGAAAACTGAACCAATAATGCTGGCACTGGATAGCAGGAAGTAAGTTTTCAGCTTAAACATTTTTTGTCACTGGACCCAAATGCTAGACTTTCCAAAAAGAGACAGTGAGTTTATTTACAGTACAAAAATGGTGAACAACAAAGTGATAATCTCTGCACTGTGGTGATCCTCCCAAATCCCACACAATGCTTGTATCTGTGGTGTGAATCGTGAAAACTCCAACACAAAATATCGCCTTTGCCAGATCTTGATAACACAAGATGTAGCGATTATTCTGGCAAGCAACAAAACACAAGCAAAGTCTTCACCTTAGAGCCGGGGCTGTACTGACTAGGCAGCTCAATGGTCCAGGTAGACTGAAGCTCAGCCACTAACAATGACGATCAGTGGCAGCTGGTGAGGCTTGATGCACGGCAGTTGTGGCTGGCTTCAGCACAGGAAACCTTCTGACACTTATAAACCGGTACTCCAGACACACACGCACACATACACCCAAACACATATATACATAAACGGGGAAACGGGGGACCAGGAGAGGAGCCAGGACAATACACATGACAACAAAACATAATAAACAGGCACATGGACAGGTCGACTGGTGAGGACTGCTAGACCATGACATTTTTTGACTTTATGTCAGATTTTAGCTGTGGCTTCATTGCAAATGGTATCTAAACAGACATCTGCATATAATTACATAAAATCAGCTGGCAAAAGACAAGATTCAATTCAATTCAATTCAATTCAATTTTATTTATATAGCGCCAAATCACAACAAAAGTCGCCTCAAGGCGCTTCAGATGGTGGTACCAGATGGTTTTTGTTATAACAGACTGCAATTGCATTGAATAAACTTTAGCTATCGTACATGGAGTTGAAGTCCCTGAGGATGGGGTGCCTTTATAACATACCATAGGGCTCTAAGTGCTCCCTTTGATTAGTGGAGAAGGGGAAAAAATAAAGGAATCGTCTTTTTAACATTTAACATTTAACATTAGCTAAACTCTACACAAGCCCCAAATATACAAAGACCTGGATGGTCTGTTATTTTCTTCTTCTAAAATAAAACAAAAATTGGGCTATTGTGTTCAGCCTGTAAAATCTCAGAAGAATAGTGTATAACCAGGTTCTTCCTCTGGATGACAGTTGACTTCCAGCAATACTGCGAGGAACCTTGAAGTTATTTTTGACCAGAATGTTTCTTTGAATGCAGAGATCATATAAATATCTAGTGTTGCCTTCTTCAATCCTGAATAATCAGGCCATATCATATCTTGAGGACCATATAGTACCAAGTTACTGAAATAGAGCACTTCACTCTCAGAGTGCAGGGTTACTTGGTGTTCCTAGACTTTCTAAAAGTACAAGGAGAGGTAGATTTAGATTTTACTGCCATGTAAGATTTTAGGAGACCATGGAAATTTTTTTAAATTAGGTTTAGTACTCTTTAGTAAAGCTTATAATTCAGACTCAGTCAGGTGATCCTGAACCACTCTTAGTTAAGCTGCTATATTCTCAGGCTGCTAGTAGAATTTCCATGAGGGACTGAGCACATTTCCTCCACTCTTGATGCATTTACTTTCTATTATTATACTGTCATTATTGAACTGAACCATATAAAGTGCCTTGAGGTGACTGTTGTTGTGATTTGGAGCTGTATAAATAAAATTTAATTGAATTAACTTTCTCTCTCCTGTAATTTGTGCTTTGTCCTATTTATTGTTTTTGGTCTCTCTGTGTTCCTCTTTTCTGTCGTCTCTTTCTCTTCATCTCCTGCTGATTGCAGCCAGTTGCAAACCGAAAAAAACTCCACTTCTTTTATGCATACTGGATTTTGGTCAAATGAGACTAAGCTAGAGCTATTTGGTCATAGAGACAGTGCTTATGTTTGGAGAAAGAAGGGAGAGACATACATTTCCCACAGTGAAACATGGTGGAGTTTTATGCTGTGGGGATGCTTCAGTGTGTCTGGGAATCTTGTCAAGGTGGAAGAAATCATAAAGAAAGAAGGATATGTGTATCCTTTGAAAGAAAACCACAAGCAGTCAGCAGGAAAACTGAGTCGAAACATTGCTTTGTCTTTCTCCACTCCACCATATAAAAACAGGCTACTACATTGATTTTGGCAATGAAGCACTTTGAAGTTTACCTTGTCTCCTCCCACCATCCGATCATGATATACACAGATCATAACCCTCTGGGTTTTGTTAATCAACCAGAAAACACAGTATCAATGACAATGCTGCAATCTCTGTGTCTCTATGTGTGGGTTCAGGCTCAGTCAGAAGATGTTAGTGAAACTCTGTCTCAGTGTAGAACAAGCATCTGCTCTCTCATAAGTACAATACAACAGCATTGAACAGGTGGAGTCATCGGCTTTAAATGGTTGCTGCCTCTTCTGAGAGTTCCATGCTTTACTGAATCCCAGAGGCTGTGTAAAAGCTTCGACTCATGTCTGTGTGCAGCCTATTCCTTTGAAAAATGATCAAAGTGCCGTGAGCTAGGGAGGGCCATGAAACAGACAGCGAGCCAAACATCAATTTGTATGAATCAAACAGCCAATTCTCTCGGGGTCAGGAAAGTTGTCCTCTCTGTGCTTCAAAGGGGAAGCTAATGAAGCCAGAAGTCCCAGCTTTGTGTGAGAGACTTGGTGTGGGGTCAATTATTGTGACCTAAAATGCACAGTAAACCAATTACATATTAGTACCAGGCTGCCAGGCTGCTTGTGAGGGCTGCATTTAACCACAAAAGAGAGCTTGTGTACATACATTCAGAAGTTGAGTAGTGCCATAGAACCAGTTATACAGGGAGTGCAGAATTATTAGGCAAATGAGTATTTTGTCCACACCATCCTCTGCATGCATGTTGTCTTACTCCAAGCTGTATAGGCTCGAAAGCCTACTACCAATTACGCATATTAGGTGATGTGCATCTCTGTAATGAGAAGGGGTGTGGTCTAATGACATCGACACCGTATATCAGGTGTGCATAATTATTAGGCAACGTCCTTTCCTTTGGCAAAATGGGTCAAAAGAAGGACTTGACAGGCTCAGAAAAGTCAAAAATAGTGAGATATCTTGCAGAGGGATGCAGCAATCTCAAAATTGCAAAGCTTCTGAAGCGTGATCATCGAACAATCAAGCGTTTCATTCAAAATAGTCAACAGGGTCGCAAGAAGCGTGTGGAAAAACCAAGGCGCAAAATAACTGCCCATGAACTGAGAAAAGTCAAGCGTGCAGCTGCCAAGATGCCACTTGCCACCAGTTTGGCCATATTTCAGAGCTGCAACATCACTGGAGTGCCCAAAAGCACAAGGTGTGCAATACTCAGAGACATGGCCAAGGTAAGAAAGGCTGAAAGACGACCACCACTGAACAAGACACACAAGCTGAAATGTCAAGACTGGGCCAAGAAATATCTCAAGACTGGTTTTTCTAAGGTTTTATGGACTGATAAAATGAGAGTGAGTCTTGATGGGCCAGATGGATGGGCCCGTGGCTGGATTGGTAAAGGGCAGAGAGCTCCAGTCCGACTCAGACGCCAGCAAGGTGGAGGTGGAGTACTGGTTTGGGCTGGTATCATCAAAGATGAGCTTGTGGGGCCTTTTCGGGTTGAGGATGGAGTCAAGCTCAACTCCCAGTCCTACTGCCAGTTTCTGGAAGACACCTTCTTCAAGCAGTGGTACAGGAAGAAGTCTGCATCCTTCAAGAAAAACATGATTTTCATGCAGGACAATGCTCCATCACACGCGTCCAAGTACTCCACAGCGTGGCTGGCAAGAAAGGGTATAAAAGAAGAAAAACTAATGACATGGCCTCCTTGTTCACCTGATCTGAACCCCATTGAGAACCTGTGGTCCATCATCAAATGTGAGATTTACAAGGAGGGAAAACAGTACACCTCTCTGAACAGTGTCTGGGAGGATGTGGTTACTGCTGCACGCAATGTTGATGGTGAACAGATCAAAACACTGACAGAATCCATGGATGGCAGGCTTTTGAGTGTCATTGCAAAGAAAGGTGGCTATATTGGTCGCTGATTTGTTTTTGTTTTGTTTTTGAATGTCAGAAATGTATATTTGTGAATGTGGAGATGTTATATTTGTTTCATAGGTAAAAATAAATCATTGAAATGGGTATATATTTGTTTTTTGTTAAGTTGCCTAATAATTATGCACAGTAATAGTCACCTGCACACACAGATATCCCCCTAAAATAGCTAAAACTAAAAACAAACTAAAAACTACTTCCAAAAACATTCAGCTTTGATATTAATGAGTTTTGTGGGTTCATTGAGAACATGGTTGTTGTTCAATAATAAAATTATTCCTCAAAAATACAACTTGCCTAATAATTCTGCACTCCCTGTACAGTGCTGGCCTAATATTGGATTGTTAGAACTAATAACATATTTAATGGAAAAAGTTCTAGGTTTTGCTGTCTTTACCCACCTTAAACAGGTGATTAGGCACCTGTGGTCTTCTACTTTCAACCTTGTAATCCATGTTAATGTTTCTCTGTTGGGATGTAGCTAATGACTGACCAATTTTACATGAACACTAACTTCCCAGAGAATGACTATTACTGATTAAATTTGTGCTACAAGTTGGTTGATGTTAACAGGGATATACAATGTTAGATGGATTGAGTTCCTTCCTCAACTCCTTAGGAGAAACTTGGGTTTAGGAGACAGAAAGATATCTAGTTGTAAGATTAGATAACCCTGAACCATCCCTTCATTGTGCTGTATGGTATACTATAGTATAATAATATCATTATGCTGAGACATTTCCCAGAATGCAATGAGTTTCTTCTCACCTTCCCTGTTTTCACAAATGTTGCATTTACATGCCACTAATGGACATTATTAACTTTTGTCTTCTCTTCTGTTTTGTCCTTTTTGTTATTCATGGTCTTTTCTTCATTTTTCCTTCTTCCTATCACTCTTCATCCCTTAAGTCTGGTTATGTTGAAAAAAACAAAATTTTGAAGCAACAATGTATTCTAAAAAAAGACAAAGATCATTGAGACCGCCTATGTTGTCACAAAGTAACAAAAGTGACATTGAAGTGCAAAAATACTGGAGAGTCCACTTGAGACTCTTTCACTATAGACTCCCTTGTCGCTCAGATAAACAGCATTATAAATAAGCGTGTTTACAGGTATAGTGCGCTTTGGAACATTCCCTCTTTCAAAACAACTGTATCGATTTGTTTTTGTAAATATCCAAAAGTTGATTCAGTGGGAGAAATGTTTCGTCACTCATCCAAGTGACTTCTTCAGTCCCAGCTGACTGCAGGTTTCCCCAATCTTATAAACAGAACATTTGCATAATGACTGAAACCAGCCCACTGAAGGAACAATGGGCTGGGAGGTCAGTTCCTTAATCATAGTTATGCAAATTCTCATGACCATTGATCAATAACCACTGATCAATGGCCATGAGTCCCATTCACAGAGAGTTGGGGAATGGCTGCAATCACAGCATTGTAAGATGGTGACAGATGTACCCTTAGGCCCTCTCCTCGATTCAGAGATGGTCTTTCCCTTTTCACGTAAATGGCCTCCTTGACTCCGCGCTCAAACCAGCGTTCCTCCCTGTCCAGGATGTGAACATCCTCATCATTGAAAGAGTGTCCACTGGCCTGTAGGTGTAAATAGACTGCAGAGTCCTGGCCTGACGAGGTGGCTCTTCTGTGTTGTGCCATCCGCTTCGCCAGAGGTTGTTTGGTTTTCCCGATGTATAAATCCTGCCTGGCACTTAACAGCGTGCACTATGTTACTCTGTTTGTGTCAGGGGACCCGATTCTTGGGGTGAACCAATTTTTGGTGCAGCGTGTTTTCGGGTTTAAAAGTCACAGAGACACAGTGTTTAGAAAAAATGCGTCTCAACTGCTCCGATACTCCTGACACGTATGGGATCACTACAGGTTTTCGCTTAGGCAGCGGTTGTCCCTCTCTCCTCGATTGTCTCGAGCTTTCTTTTGGCGCCTTCCCATCTTTGACAAAAGTCCAGCTGGGATAACCACATTTACTCAGGGCCTTCTTGATGTGATGTTCTTCTGCCTCCCTGGCTGCTGTGTCTGTGGGGATGGTGTTCGCTCTGTGTTGTAGCGTCCTGATGACACCCAGTTTGTGCTCCAGTGGATGGTGAGAGTCAAACCTTAAATACTGATCCCTATGTGTAGGTTTACAGTACACGTCAGCTTTTAGATGTCCCCCATTACTGATGGAAATCTCACAGTCTAAGAAAGCTAACCTGCCACTTTTCATATCCTCCCTGGTGAATTTGATGTGTTGGTCCACCGAGTTAATGTGATCCGTGAATTGTGGTACGTCCTGAGATTGGATTTTCACCCAGGTGTCATCCACATATGTGAACCAATGGCTTGGTGGTGTTCCAGGGTAGGATAGCAAAGCCCTCTTTTCCACTTCTTCCATATACAAATTTGCCACGATGGGTGAAACTGGGGAGCCCACGGCACACCCATGTTTCTGCCTGTAGAACTGACCCTTGTATCTGAAGTAGTTGGAATGAAGACACAGTTCCAAAAGCAAACACACTTGGTCGATGCTGAGAGTGGTCCTGTTGCTGAGGTTGGGGTCATCCTGTAATCTCTTACGGACTACCTCCAACGCTTCCGCGACTGGGATGCAAGTGAAGAGAGATGTAACGTCGTACGAGACCATGGTTTCATCTGCCTCCATAATGACATCTCTCACTTTCTCAACAAAATCCAAGGTGTTCTGGATGTGGCATTCAGAGCTGCCTACCAGCGGGTTGAGGATTCAGAAACTGGGAGATGTTATAGGTGACCGAGCTGATCATGCAGACAATCGTTCTTAAAGGTGCACCCTGTTTATGTGTCTTTGGTAAACCATACAGACTTGGTGTAGATTTCCCTGGGTATAGCCTGTGGTATGAGGTCCAGTCTATAGCATTGTCTTGTTCTAACTGCTTCAGACAGCCTATCACCCTCTTCATCTCGTTTCAGGGGCTCATAAGTATTTTCATCACTGAGCAGTGACAAAATTTTCTCATGCAAATGTACCGTTTATAAGATTGGGGAAACCTGCAGTCAGCTGGGACTGAAGAAGTCACTTGGATGAGTGATGAAACGTTTCTCCCACTGAAAACGCTACGTCCAGATGAACAGAATCAACTTTTGGAGATTTACTTACCTGGATGATTGAGCATGCATCAAGACGTTTTTGTAAATAATGTATTTGTTACTGAATGCGATAGTTACCGATGAGGTTTAAACTTAGGACTGCTTTGACTGACAGATACACCATAGGAAGGAGTCTGCAAGGCAAGCACTCTAATAATTGCTGTAAATAAACTGGCACTTCAGCCATGTTTGTGCTGTTGTTGCCTTTTGGTCAGTTTTAATGGAACTATACAGTCTGCTTTGTGGCATGGCCTGTCTGAGGGATCGGTTCTTTAGTTTTATTTTGGGGGTTTTTCTGCTAAATATGGTCACTTCTCATGAACACATCAGGAACAATGGACATGACAGTCTATCCAACAATTTCTGTGGTATTTGTCTATTTATTTATTGTCCAGGATATTACAATTGGCTCAACAAAAGGCTGGACCATTTTCCATTTTCCTAAGTGCCTTACAAGTACCACCAACACAGGACACCACTTTAGAAAAAAAAAAGAAGCAAAAACACCAAAGAGGTAAAGTGCAAAGACCAAAGACATGCAGCTTGTGGGGATAGGTTAATTGGATAATCCAAATTGCCACTATGAGTGAATGTGAGTGTGAATGGTTGTCTGTCCTTGTGTGTTAGCCCTGCGACAGACTGGCGACCTGTCCAGGGTGTACCCCGCCTCTCGCCCTATGACAGCTGGGATAGGCTCCAGCGCCCCCCGCGACCCTGAAAAGGATAAGCGGAAGCGAATGGATGGATGGATGGAGGTAAAGTGAAGTTGTCATCATTTTGTATGGCATAATTACTCAGCGTGAGCACTGCTTTGCACAAACAGTAATTATAAC
Source organism: Perissodus microlepis (assembly GCF_051167445.1). NCBI lineage: Eukaryota > Metazoa > Chordata > Actinopteri > Cichliformes > Cichlidae > Perissodus > Perissodus microlepis. Next base: position 3,688,201 of record NC_140471.1, on the reverse strand, counting down.
ATCCATCCATCTTCTTCCATTTTATGCGGGGCCGGGTCGCGGGGGCAGCAGGCTAAGCAGAGAAGCCCAGACCTCCCTCTCCCCAGCCACCTCCTCTAGCTTACCCAGGGGAACACCAAGGCGTTCCCAGACCAGCCGAGAGATATAATCTCTCCAGCGTGTCCTGGGTCTGCCCCGGGGCCTCCTCCCGGTGGGACATGCCCGGAGCACCTCACCCAGGAGGCGCCCAGGAGGCATCCTTGTCAGATGCCCAAACCACCTTAGCTGGCTCATTTCGACGTGGAGGAGCAGCGGCTCTACTCTGAGCCTCTCCCGGATGGCTGAACCTCTCACCCTATCTCTACCTACATTTCCACCGCTTGTATCCGTGATCTCGTTCTTTCGGTCACTACCCACAGCTCGTGGCCATAGGTGAGGGTAGGGACATAGATCGACGGGTAAATTGAGAGCTTCGCTTTTACGCTCAGCTCTCTCTTCACCACGACGGTGCAGCATCCGCATCACTGCGGCCACAGCACCAATTCGTCTGTCGATCTCCAGCCACCTTCTCCCGTCCCTAGTGAACAAGACCCCGAGATACTTGAACTCCTCAACTTGGGGCAGGAACTCATCCCCGGGTCGGGATGAGTTCACCCTCATCCCTCACCCTTTAAAACATCAACAATAAAAAGTGGAATAAAAAGTGTAAAAGTATATGTTTTTTTCATTTGTTCATTTTCTTTCTTAAAACTGATGGTGTCAGTATTCACAAAGATATATAAACAAGCAAATTGTAAAAAAGAAAAAGAATGACAAATTTCAAAGTAACAGGCAAAGTTAAAAACAGACAAAATCCTCAAGTTTTCAACTTACTTTGATGTAACTATGCTTAATGTATGGTTCCAAGAAATCTGGCAAATTTAAGCTTAAAAATCAAATTGTTTTAAATCAAATTTAAATCAAATTGTTCAACATCTCATTTAAAAACACATCCTGTAAAAGTCAAAATCACAGACACCACAACTAGCTTATCGGGGACCAAAAGTCTTAAGACCTGGGTTTTTAGCAATATCAGGCTCAGGAGCAATACTACAAAGCTCGTTCAATATACCCATATACCCATCTTTCCATTGTCTGGATTCAGTTACCCAAACACATTCAGGATAAGCAGTCACACACAAAAGTGATTATCAACTCAATAAATTCACCCAAGGTTTTCCCTGTGAGTTCAAATGAAAGGAGTGTTGCTGGGATGTTTCACAGGTCATATGACTTTTCTTTGAAACAAAAGGATCCCCATGCCACCTACACAACAGTAAATGCAACACTGTTGTAAACAGGTCAAAAGATGAATGCTGCAGTAAACGTATATAAAATTTTCTAGATGTCAGTAGATTGCAGAGTGCAGTCAACTGAGTTCTGTTTCATTATCCTCAGGAGCATAATCCGAGCTATAGTGGCTTTTATAGGGCAAACACGTTTTTGGCAGACAAGAAAAAAACATACAATTTAGACTGTAACGTATAACAGCTCTGGCTGGCTGACATATGTCTACTACTGTTTGTGTAAAAAACACATTTTGTACACAGTATATTTTAATATTTGAATAATATCGATAGTAACTAATAAATCACAAACGATACAGTCAGTTACATATTTTGCAGTATTCTACCCCAGAGTTACCTCAAAAACTCTGGCCACTGTTCATCTGTAGTGAGTCTACTCAGATAGTACAGTGATTCTGGACAGGATCCAGCTTGGAGTTGTCCCCTGTTGTGTAGACCGTCAGTCCCCTGTTTACTTCAGTAGCCCCGACTGCAACTCTGCTTCCTGGTCCCAACTCTGGATAGTCAAGTTTTGGGGGGCTTAATAAGTTTGGCCAGAAATGAGATCTGCTCCATCCAAGGTGGGATGAATACTGTCTATCCTAACAAGACCAGGTTTTCCCCAGAAAAGATTCACAAGTATCTATAAAGCCCACATCATTTTTTGAACACCACTCAAACAGCTAGCAATTTAAAGAGAACATATGGCTAAACATGTCACTGCTGGTCCAATTGGAGAGGTGACCAGACAAAACTACAATATCTGACATTGTTTTGGCAAAGTTAAACAGTGTTTTAATATTCATTTTGGTGACCTCATGGGCAGAGCCCCGGTGGCGCTCTTACTTGGTGTTAGGTCTCCAATTCAGGGATTCTAGTCTCTAGAGCTGTAAACCAGCTACATTTATTACAATATTGTTATTACTGAAGGAGCCTGAGGAGTAGCTAAACAAATTGCACAGTGCACAGGAAGGTGCAGGAGGGACATATGAAGTAGCCATGCTGCTAGCAAGTCGGGTACGAGCTAAGCTAAGCTAGCAAATCCGTAAGACACAATAAAGGAATATCGTGAAGATGACTAGCAGGTGAGTGTGTTTTGGGTAAAGTGCGTTAACATTAAACTATAAAATAAGATGTTGCTCTTAACGTTTTTAATTAAATGGGCTACACAGATAAGCTACACAGAGAATACTGTATCAAAGTAATGGTAATTACCAGGAAGAAACTCAGATCCGTTATACTCAATACAGAGACGCGGTTCAATGATAAAGCAGATTGACAATTTATTATCAACTATTTAAAACAGCATATAAAAGCACAACAGACATATCAATATACAAGTATTCTAAAAAGTTCAGAGCGGATGCTCACCAGTGGGGGGAGGCATGGAAGTCACACACAGAAACAATTCAAAAAAAGGAAAACTCACCAATACACTAGTGCAGCACACTGTTACACACTCACACTAATACGACTGAAAACGCAGGTGTGTAATACTCAAAGGATCCTACCACCAAGGCACCCCAGTCTCCTCCAAGTCAGGTCCTCTGCATCTGAGTAAAAGAAACAAAGAAAGTTATAAATAATATGCACACGCTGGGGTTAGCCCAACTGCAGGAACATACTGGTGATCCGCAGCTAGAAAAGGGCCTCCTACCAGTGGTGTAACAAAAACGAAATTACAAATCAAGACAACAGAGAGCCAGGCATACAACAAACTAAATTAAACCTTAAATCTGGAGCAGATGGAGTCACCGTGTTACCCCAAAATTGTCGTCCGCCGACCACTATTGAATTGAATTGAATAATTAAGTCCGTTAACATGCACGCCAGCTGGCTCCCGTGGCCACTTTCCACAAAGACGTCCACTCCTAAGAGGCTGGCAGCAGCAGAGAAAGAGAAACCTCGCAAACGGAAACAAAAGGAGAAAGGCAAAGCAGCAGCACCTCTGTCAGCGTAGCTGGGGAAAAGCAGTAGCAGCCACCCTATCAGGCCAACGGCCCTGCAAGGTGTCATAACATGAATATTTACTAAAAGAAAAACAACAAAAGGCAGGGATTGTGACAAATCAAAGTTACATACCGATCAATGGCGGCACTCAATTTACTAATGAGGGGGCTCGTAGCAGGCTCCGACAGCTACAACCTATAGCATTAGTTTACCAACGAGCGGAATAATGTACACGTGCACCAAATAAACACCTACCAGCCGCAACGGACGCTTCAAGAAGGTATCCGCGGGTGATATCTGTAACATGAGTAACACTAATCAACACACGCATCAACTCCACCCTGAAACACCTTGGCCTGATAGTGGATTCGAACTAGCACCTTCTGGCTGTGAAGCAAAAGTTTTAACAACACATTGCCCTCTTTAAATTGTTTAATCTTTTTTTTTATTATTCTGATTTGTAACATAATAACTCTGGTATACTTCACAAGACATTCTTTGAGTTCCTTCTGCTTCTAGGCTTAATTATTCTGGACTATATTTTATTGAAAAACTGCAAAGAAACTGCTTGGGTTCAGGCAGTTAATCATGTTCCTATTCTTTGAGCATTTCCGGGCATTAACTTAAAAAAGAACATACAAGTGCAAGAAAAAGTGTTTTGTGGGGAATGTTGAATAATGGAATTTTGAGGCATAGAACAAGTCATATTTAAAGCTATTGATTAGTAGAAAAAAAGGAAAAAAAATGGTTTTCAGCAAGATTAAAAAATAAACCATGCAGCTGGTCCTGTTGTAAGCTTGATGGAGACAAATGCCTCACAATTATGGAACCATTCACAAATAATAGCAGGCTAAGACCATTTTGGTTGCCAAGAGTGTTTTTGATTTATGGAAAGAAGCACCAAACAAGCTTTGTTGGACTTGGCAGACTTGCCAAGTTGTTAATGGATTTTGGTACTCAACAGAAAATAGTTAATCAAAATTATAATGCACATGATTCCCCCTAAAGGAATCATAGCACTTGTGTCTACATTTTGGATAATTTGGTACCTCTCTCGTCTCTCAATCAGCCCAACTAATTAAGTCAAGCTCGCTACATCACAGAGATTTTATATTTCACGACAGACAAAAATGACTGTTTACATCTCACATCATTTTCTCTGCTTTTCTGAAGGTAATTTACAACATGGCTGGGCTCACCAGATTCACACGGTTAAAACAAAATGGCCAAGTGACAAATGAAGTCATTCTACCTGTTCATCTTTCAATCATAAGCTCCCATAAACAGAGACCCTGTACCCCCTGTAGTGTTTTCCTGAAGGATTGCCTGTCATAACCTGCTGTGTCCCTGTTCTCTAAGAGCCATTGCATTTGACACCTGTATGTTGTGACATACCACAGCTTATGGCTGTTATTGCACCCTGGTTGCTCACAGTAGGCTATTACCTGGCTAATTACCAGGCAGCCAGCTATAAGTCAACAGCAGCTGGGAATAACCATTCAGGTCCACAAAATAGACAGTCCCACCCAGACCTCAGCAAACACTTCAATCCATTTTAATAAAGATCTCCCCACTGGCAGGCTGGGGTAGATGATAGGGAAAGGGCTTGCTAAGGAGAGGAGTACATCATGAAATGAAGCAGAAAAGTCAGGTGCATATCAAGCACATTCTGACAGCGGGGGATTGAAAATGTTTAATACTTCTAGGCTTAGAGCTGGCATATAGCTCTATCACCTAGTGGTAAGAAGTTTATGTGGTTCTGTTTTTTGAAAGGCATTTCATGAGGCCAGTGTGAAGGGAGTAAATTAGACTTATCCTTTGTTTTGCATTTCCCATACGATAAATAAATATAGAAAACTATCCATCTATTTTCATAGCTGCTTATCCAACTAGGATTTCAGGGGACTGATTGCCTGTCCCTCCTGCCTTTCCCTGTAATGGTCCATCACAGCGCTAACACGCCTGATTGATGACAAATTTTTAATCAACATTTCATCTAATGTGCATGTTTTTTGTCTGTGGAAGAAGAACACGTAACTAGTCACATCCCATCTGACAAGCACGTTTAGATCCAGAACTCCTTTGTTATTAGGCATCAGCCCTTACCACTGCAACACTGTGTTGCACACTAAATATGTCTACCCAGTTTAAAGCCTGCCCTGTGTTATTACTATAGTTCAGCTTCGCAAATGAAAAGAAAAAAAATCACTGGGCTGATGTCTGTCAACTGATGAAATAATCTTGACATGAATTCATTAGATGTAAGATGACATGATTTCATTATTTCCTCTGTGGCAGAAAAACTCATTACAGGAGCCCTCAGATTCTCCTGCAGGTTAAATTTTCAGTGTGTCTGGGTTTTGATATTTCCATTAGTATACTTCCCACATAGTACAATATGTACTCTGCATACTGTACATACTTAATGTCTCACATTGAAGACTGCAAGTTATGCACTTGCTACAAACAACATTTTCAAGGTTTGGCTATATTTGTTGCACTATCCACTGGAATTTATGAACATTTTAGCAACATCGCATACTGAATTCTTCTGTAGTGAATTTAAACCACAGGTGATTTAATAAAGCAACAAATGCAACACATGAAATGTCAGTGCCTAAAAAAGCTAACTAAATAACATTGGCATCGCTGGTAACGAGCTGTTATTCTTGCTGATAAAAAATGTTTGGTGGTACCAGTAGGATGTTATTACAGGAAACATGTTACACTTCAATCCAGGGAAGATCAAAAATCAATGTTGAAAATATTCTGTTCTAATTCAAAGGACAACATATTAAACTAAAATGTCCTTTGGGTCAAGAAATACCCAATGCCAGCAGACTTAACGTCTTTAGTTTAAATACAGTCACACAGTGAAAATGCACAACTGCATAAAAGAAACAACGTTTAGCGGGTTCACATATGTGTATGAATATTAAATCTTGCATCCCCTTGTTCACCAAGTTGGTTTTCCACATCACCTTCCTGTCCCCAACACATGGAGACTGACAACCATTCGTACATTGAACTCAGGACTTTCTCGCTGTAAGGCAACAATATTAACTACCATGCCACTGTGCCGCCCTAAACGCAAGTCTGAATCAGCAAAAAATAAAACAACGTTTTAGAAAAAAGAACAACTAAAATTTTAACGTGTACTTACAAAACTAAAACAAAATAGCATAAAAGCATATTCAATGTTTACATGACTTTTTGTCCACTGCTTGTCTTGTAATACCTCATCTAAACTCCTTAAATGTATATTTAAATGTTATAGTTGTCACTGAAACAACTAAAAAGCAAAGTAATTTCTTTTTTCTTTTTATATTCTCTTTAAATAATTTAAAAACAAAGGCTAAAGGGGGCACTGAGCAAACTCAACCTTGGATACCTTGAAAACAAAATAAGCATTAACGTAAAATTCTTTAAACCTGTCCACGAGAACACCTGCAGACAGGTAAACATCAGATGATCCTTGAAACAGCAAGAATTTCATTCCATAACATTTGCTAAATTTTCTATTATAATAAATTGAATCTATACAGCTAAAAGAAATGCAATGCTGAGCACTGGAATCACATATCAGATCTTGTTAAAATTGATAAAAATGTGTAATTTCTTGAGAACAAAATGACAGTCAGTGGAAACCTAATCATTCCTTTTTAGGCTGGAAAAAAATTCACTCCGAAAAACAAAGTCACAATTTTTTTAGCAGTGTATTTACCTTGCAAACCATCGAGAACTTAGACCCAATTGAAATGCTTTGATATGACCTTAAACAGGTTGTTTAATGCATGCTTGTATAGCCTCCAGTGCTGAATTAAACTAATTCTTTGTTTTGTCGGTCTCTTTGTGTTAAAAGGACATTCTTCTTCCCCACCATCAAAAAGTGCTTGCCTATAAGGTTTTTTTTAGAATATTGGAGAGATTACTTGAAATGATTCTTATGATGCTGCTTTGTTTGTTTCAACTGAATAATAAAATATTTCCATAGTACATCACTGAAAAAGTCACTGCTCTGCATTGCATATAACAGCAGCCAGGTGAGGAGCAGTACACAGAGAGAAAATGTGGAAGCTTTTTACCAGCATTTAGAAATGATAACTGGATTAACTTTTAACTCAGTCTCAGGGACCCTCTGTCTCTGCCAAATGTAAGCATGGTAACCGCACACAGTTTTTTAATGCATGACCAAATTTAAACAAACATTTTATTGGCAACCACATTAGTGACTACATCTCTGCGATTAAGTTACAAATTCTGAATGACGTGCCAAAATGAACACTGGCAACACCACAGAAAAGTAGCAATACATGCACAGAACACAGAGCTTCTTCATCCTGCTGATGGGCAAACGATGGGTTACAGATTTGTTATCAGACTATATACTGAAACTGCTTTAATAACCAATATGTAAATTTTAATGAGATTTAGTTTTTCCTCCTAGCAGTATCTAGCAGAGACATCATCTTCACCACAAGCCTTTTGGAATCATGACAACCAATCCTGCAGTCATAAGTCACCTGACCAAAATAAAGTTAAACCTGTTAGATACGTTGTCAATCAACAGTCGATATAATCATTCCCAACAGGGAGTCAGTACATCCTTTGTGTGTGCCTTTAACTACGGCCATCCTTTGTTAGAAATGTAGCGGACAACCCTGTACTGAACAGTCACTCAGTGCTGGATGAATCAGGCTTTAATTAAAGTTGTACTAATTAAGACTGTGTTTAAAATGGAGCCGGGCTTTGATAGCATTAAAGTAATCACAGAAGAGCTCACAGAGTGATGTTGTACAGCAGCTGAATGCTGATAGCATCTCTAAGCTATCCACAAAGGAGTTTACTCTGTCTAATCCAATTCTAGTAAATTGGTTACAGAGCGTCAACTGCGTGTATGGCTTTTTTTTTGCTGGTGCTCAGTGTGCTGATGTAATATGTTATACATATCCAGACATTTACGATGAGATAGTGTTTTAATGGATTTTGAAAAGTTAAAACAGAATGGGAATTCGATGTTTTGTGGAGAAAGGATACACCGATAATTGGCCACAGATAAACTGAATGAGTAAAGCAAGGGATCTCAAGCAGAGAGTACCACAAAGGGTGGTTGTGTCTCAGGAGTTAGAGTGGGATCTGCTTAGAAGCTCCACTGATTTCTATTTTGAATTGTCCGTGACAACATACTCAATCCTTGTGTAAAATTTCTTAAGTGGTCAGTAAGACAAGAAAAGTGTTATGTAAATTTAATTATACGTATTTAAAATCCCCAGAGCGCGGGGGGGAGGGGGCAAGGGCTAAGGCAGGAGTTCAAGAAAATGTGGAGGGTGAAGGTATCAATGGTCCCTGTGACAATAGGAGCACTCAAGGCAAGCTGGGTTCCAACAGATCCCAGGAACAACGTCCAAGATTTCTGTCGAGAAGAGTGCAGTCCTAAGAACCAAAGATACTGCATAGGGCCCTCAAAAGCCCTCAGTTTAACCTTTAAAAATGTTACCTTTACTTTACCTTTAATGCACATCACACCAAAAAGGTGCAACATAATATTTATGTAAATCAATATAGGTGATTGTCATAAAATCTCTAAGGACTGAGCAGATGAGGAAAATGTCAGATTTGCAATTTATCTATTAATAGTGATATTGCCACATGTTTTCTGGGCATATCCAGGTATCCTAGTGGATTTAATCAATCCTTGTCCTTTTATGTTGTGATTACTGTCAAGATAGTGATAACATTACATCTTCTTCATCCCATGTGACAGATTTTGTTCTTTGGGTCTAATAAACCTAGCAGCCTACAAACACAAAATCCTGGTTTTCTTCACAAGGTTAGCAAGAGAATTTCACTGAGTAATCATGTTTTAATTTCCCCACAAAGATCCCTAGCCATGCAGCAGAACTGCTGTCAACATTTTATTATTCTGACTTTAAGCTAAGTTTCACATTTATCGATTCAAAAGTGCAATTCCCATTAGTTACATTTGCAGCTGTGAAGGGTCTTTTAAATAAGCCTTCTGTAGAACTAACAATGGGGAGCTTTGTGAAACCCATACTATTCGATGACATAGAAGCAAACTCTAATCTGCACTGGTTTATACCATTTCTCAGCCCTCAGACAAGTCTCAAACTCCTACTTGCAATTATGTAGCTAAATGCAAAATGTACAAAAAGTTAAATTTTTAAAACGGTTGCAACAATATATGTAACATTTGTATCTTGAGAACATCTCTGTACATTTTTCGCCCTGATAAAGATAGGTATAGTTACCTTGAGGTTCAATTTTCTGCATTTCTGTAGATTGAATATGTAGGGACAGAAATGGAATTTTATTGTACTGCTGTCACTGATTGGATGATAGGCTGTTTCAATTTTATTGTGAACATAGATAAACCTTTTCCAAAATGCACTAACTTGTCTTCATTCTTGATTATTTCTTTATATATATCATTTTCTGTATGAATATTAACATATAATACCACCTGGTTATTTGCAAAATGACATTACTCTGTAAATATGGCCTTCAAATACAAACAACAGTGTCATTACTTCACATTCTGGCAAAAGCTATGGGGTGCACATAAACTGAGACAGAACAGAGTGAACAGCATCATCACACACACAACAAGATTTTTCAACATCTTCTTCCCATCAACTGTCAGACTGATGATGAAACACAAACACTGAAATACTCACACAACACTGAATATGCCACAGTCAGACTGATGGGAAACAAAAAACACTGAACACTTAAACTAACACAACACTACTTTACCTCATTTTTAATGTATGATCGGTTAAAATCACTGAATGATACTCACAATAGCCTTGTGTAACTGATCTGTGAAAATGAGCAATATTATGCGTGCAATATGAGGAAGTGTATTACAACCCTCTCTGTACAGTGTTTTTGTATATAGTAAATACTATGATTGCTCCATTCCTTACTTTATTTCTATTTTCCTTTTTTAGTTGCTTCGTCTTTATCTTGTAGAAAGTGTGACTTGACCTGGAGAGCTCTGCACAAGAATTCCAATGTGCGTGGACTGTTAGTCCTGTGCACGACTGGCAAATAAAAATCTGGAATCTTGATTCGTTACTGAGGTCATCTTTTTGTAATAGCGGCATTAAATTCATATTTACTAGTGTGTTTGTGCCATCTTGAGGACTGTGGTCACTGATTCTGCGTAATAAAGAGCTTCAGAATCCCTCTAGGATCATTCTCACTCAATGCAAATGTGGCAGACATGGCAACCTGAGCTATGTTAAGTCAAGCTAGTCTATAATCCAGATTAATTTTGGAGGCATGGGACTGAAAAAGGTAACACTGGATTTTCTATTAACTTGGGCTATAATTATATACCACAGATTGTTTAACACACTGTTCCAAAAAATAGTAATGTCAAAGTATCTTACTGTATATTTTACAGTTTTGTACTGTCTTTCTAGAATATCATGAAATTTACATAAGTAGACTGTGATTTTACATGTCAAAGGTAAAATAACATAACATCACTGTACATATAGTAAAACACAATTTACTTGTTTTCTAAATATATTTTTTTGTACATATGCATATTTAGATTGTAAAAATACATTCAGAAATGTATCATAATTTCACAAATATTTGTCTGTTATGTGAGAGAATGATCTGTTAAATCCAAATGTAATACTATGGAAAAATATATAAAATGATCGAAAATTAATGAGAATAATCAATAATTAAACAGTATTTGAATTATAATTGTGCTGAAAATTTCACGTCATCTAGGTCTGATTCAATAATTCAGAGGTAACAAGTGAAAATATAATTAATAGGAATAAAAACTAAAAAAAAACATATAAAACATAGCACGGTGCTAATTATATATTTTAAAAAATAAATGTAGAGGTAGGAATTGCAATTAATATAAATCTCAAAGTATTCACAACATTCCTGAACAGAAATAGGCCTCTGCACCTGGGGTGAGGGTGTGGCCATGAAAACAATGTGACATGCCATTGGATGTTGGGATACATAATAACATGACGCTAAGCATCGGCCAATGAATGTGAACTAACAACCACAAGGTCGCGGGTATGGCTGCACTGTAGGAAAAAAAATCCTAATATAAAAGTATTTAACTGTGCATTTCACAGTTTTGTTCTGTTCTTCTAGAATATCATTAAAGTTACGTAAGTAGACTGTGATTTCACATTTCAAATGTAAATTAACGTTAAATTACTGTAATGTAATAAAACATGATTTTCATGATTATTAAATGTATCTGTCTGTACATATGCATATTTAGATTGTTAAAATACATTCACAAATTTATCATGATTTCACAAATATCTGTCCGTTATTTGAAAGATCGAACTGTTGAATTCAAATGTAATGCTATGGAAAAGCATATAACATGATTCCTATAAGCTTGTGTTACATCACATAAGTATTATTATCATTGCTCTTTAGGGCGATCGTGGCTCAAGAGTTGGCAGTTCGCCTTGTGATTAGAAAGTTGCTGGTTCGAGCCCCGGCTCGGACGCTCTCAGTATTGTATCCGTGGTCAAGACTCTTCACCTACTGGTGATGGCCAGAGGGGCTGATGGTGCGATATGGCAGCCTCGCCTCTGTCCCAGGGCATGCAATCCATTATTATTTAAACCAACTGTTAACTGTATATTTCTGTACATTTACGTATTATGATTCATATTGCCACATTCATTGATCTTGTTTATAGGTCATTTCATTGTTTGATCATGTTAAAATGTTCCTAATTTAATGTCTAAACGCACTTGGAAAAGGCAGAATCCCATGTAAAATTAGCGCAACAAACTCTATTTTCATTACTGAAAATGACTGTATTTTCATGAGAAAGTTATTTTCTGTTATTTTACGGTAGTATTTTGACGCCCCAGCTGCCGGAATATTACCGTTTTTTTAAGGTGTTTTTTGTAACAGTGCACATGACAGCAGTTCTGCTTGTTTTATGTTGACTGTGATCTGAGAGTATTTTTTTAATGTAGTCTCATTTCAGATTTGAAACAGCTAAAATGGCCTATACAAGATGTTATTCTGAACTCACTCTTTGTTTATTGCCATTTTCTCCTTTTTGATTATTTTTAATGACAGAAAAGTGGATATTGCTCAGGTTTGCTGATGGAGGCTATATGATATAAAACTCTGAGAAAAATGTGTTATTGAACACTGAAATTTAGAATTTTTGCATCATAAACATGTTTGCAAGGTCAAGGCGGAACCTTTATTCTGATTTATTCATCCTTTTACTATTCTTTGTAATTTTTATTGATGGGTTTGGGATATGCCTCATAAAGGGTATTGATGGGGTTTGTGCCCGACAGCCTGATGCTGATGGGAACAGCTTACACAAAAACACCTTCCAAAACTCATAAAAAATGGACAAACTGAAAATAGAAAGCATCGAGAAATGAACTCAGATCTGAGCTGGGAAGTTCAACAAAACCTGTAACGCTTTGTGAAATATCTTACAGAATTATCTCTCAGGTTTAATCAAAGACAGTTGCATAATTTATGGCATAATTAATTTCTAGGAACAAACAGCCAGACTAAACAAAGTAGAATATTCATTATTTTAGCATGATTCAATTACAAAGAGGGACGTATGTGCATTTGCAGTCTAGTAAATTACCTCCTGCAGCATAATAAATGCCAGAGATAAATCATTTGCCATATTCCATTATGGCGCAGACCTACAGCAGAAATGCTGGGATTTCAACACTTTCCTCTCATTCCCAGGTTTTTCTGTACAACTGCTTCTGTCGCGGAAAAATGCTACCCACATTCATTTCCTTATGGAATTCAGTTCAATTATATGCAACAATATATTATTCAAATGTTGATTCTAGTCATAAATTGTTACTTTAAGGTGTAAGAAAGTGACATAAATTTAAAGGTAAAACATTAGATCCGTTTCTTCCCTCACACGCCCATCGTCCGTGTTTGATTGGTTAGAAAAATGGGAAACTATGGTTTTCATTTTTGCTGACAAATATTAGACCAAAAGAAAGCGGAAATCTTGGCTTTGTGTCACAAAGATGTGTCACAAAAATGAGACACTGAAGCTTGTGGGAAACATATGTATGGGAAGAGTCTTTAATAATTGTACAACTGTTTTTAAGAGGAAAATGTCCATATAAAAATAAATATAGTTTATTTTTTTCCAGACTGCTAACAGTTTTTATGAGATGAGAGATGAGATGAGATAGCCTTTATTTGTCAGTTGCAGGTCTTTTGCCCACAACCGAGATGACAGACCTTGCCGACCGTACATACAATACACAAACATCACATTGGGGAGACAGGTTAGGCTAGGTAGCGAGGAAAAAAAACTTTGAAATGTGTAACACAAAAGGATAATACAGGAATGCACAGATATCAACACACCATAGCACAATAAACACAGACAAGCAACATGGGAAAGTGTTCCAGTGTGTACATCTGATCTGGGACCGCTGCAATCTTCGACTGCGCCTCCAACTGACCCGATGTCCACATCAGAGGGGAGGTACACTGCAAAAACTCAAAATCTTATCAAGTATATTTGTCTTGTTTCTAGTCAAAATTTCTAATCACACTTAAAATACGAGAAATCAGCTACAGAGTAACATTTCAGTGAGATATAGGAACTTGTGAAAAAGTTTTGAAAACATATTGTTTTATTTTATTGTTTTATTTTTTGTACCTTGTAACGTTTCACAAAGTAAACTTGTTTTGTATTATGAACGCATGTTTTTGTTGGCTGGTTAGAGTTGCATGGATTGCAGATTTATCAGTTTTTTTCGAATATAAGCTGCTGACTGGTGAGCAGAGATGGGCAATAACGCGTTACTGTAATCCGATTACTTTTTTCAAGTAACGAGTAAAGTAAGGGATTACTATTGCAAAAACGGTAATTAGATTTACCGTTACTTTCCCGTAGAAACGCTGCGTTACTGCGTTACTAAAACCGTGATTTTTTTGCGAGAATGTCTCATGACAGTGACGTAAGCGAGTGCGACGTTTGTGACAACAGCTGTCTGCAGATCAACAATGGATAATATATCGAGTGCGGGAGAGAGTATGAGCGTGCAGCGTTTAAAGCGTGGAAGTACTGACCTTACTTTGAGTTTGATTCCATAAAAACTGACAAAAACATTAACGTCCGCTGATCACTGCGTGGGAAGAAAACTTCTTTTTACAGCGAAAAAAACCCTAAACTTCCAAGCAAGCACCGAGTGGATTGGAAATTGGAAATTCGCTGAGAAATTCGCTGAGAAACTCGCGGGACTTTTCCATTGGATTACATTTTGTATGATGGATTATGTAGAATTGGGCTGAAAGATCTATCTCTTTATTACCTATTCAGGTTGTAAATTGTGTTTTTAAAAAGTAACTAAGTAATTAAGTAACTAAGTAATTAATTACTTTTGAAAATAAGTAATCAGTAAAGTAACGGGATTACTTTTTTGGGGAAGTAATCAGTAATTAGTTAATGTTAATAAATATCTTTCACTAAATATGAACGTTTTCTACCTGTCCTTGTTTAAATTATGAAAGAAGTTATTATGCCTGAGAATCTCTAGAATGTCGAATACTTTCCACTAAACAGTTGTCTTCTACTTTGGTTAGTTTTTTTAACAACCATTTAAAAAACATATTTTGCTTTTGTTTTATTTTTTACTGCAATTCCTGTAGAGTAGCTTTTATAGTGTTAATTCAGTATGTGCTACAAAATAAAAGCCTTTCCTTTACATTAGGTTTGTGGGCATTTTATTTTGAATTGTTCCAATCATGGCACTTCAAAGGAACAGCCTGTGACGTCACAGTGCACATTCTACTGGAAAAACCCTCAAATAGGGGAGACATTCATATAATCCACCCACTGTTATCATCTTCAATGCCCTGTACCAACACAGAGCAGAGCAGCTATCTGAACGCTACCCCAACAGAGGTCGATTATCTTGTTAATAATTTCACCTCCTCACTACGTACGACTCTGGATACTGTAGCTCCAGTGAAAACTAAGGTCTCTAATCAGAAGTACCTGACTCCGTGGTATAATTCTCAAACACGTACCCTAAAGCAGATGACTCGTAATCTGGAGAGGAAATGGCGTGTCACAAATTTAGAGGATCATCATTTAGCCTGGAGAAACAGTTTGCTGCTTTATAAGAAAGCCCTCCGCAAAGCCAGAACATCTTACTATTCATCACTGATTGAAGAAAATAAGAACAACCCCAGGTTTCTCTTCAGCACTGTAGCCAGGCTGACAAACAGTCAGAGCTCTGTTGAGCCAACCATCCCTTTAACATTCCAACCAACTTTAGTGGATCTCGGATGGCAGAAACACAAAACAACCTGGTTGTTCAAACAAAGACAAGGAAGACGCAGAGAAACGCAGACGCAAACGCTGACGCATCTACAATGGCAGAAGCAAAAATAGAAATGGTCATCACACCAAAGCCTGAGGTTGATAAAGCCGCACAACCAAATACTGAAAAGTCTCCTGTGGCACAACCACCAAAGGAAATGGTTGTGAAACCAAAGAAACAAAAAAGGCAAAAACAGAAAAGAGTGGCTGAAGAACCAAGAAGACCAATTACTCGGGCATATGCCCGGGCTCTTCTTGAAGCTCAAAACAGCATGGGTGATGGAGCAAACCCAAAAAATGAAGAAATGCAAAAAAACACTGAAGCCACTTCTGAAAGAGAAAAGGCTGAATCTCTCCCCATTTCAAATGCAAAGGAGGACATGGAGAGAGAGGGAAATGGGAAGAACCCCAGCAGACCAAACCCTGTACCTAATGGAGGGACTTGGCAATATCAACCCATTCCCACATTTAGACCCCCGTTTAATCCCTGGCATGAGATTGCTGCTCTCAGACACCAACTGGAAGCCTCCCAGTACCATCAGGACAACCTTTACTGGAAAATGGTAGGTGCAAACAAGAGGGCCTCTTATCACCAGTTTCAGGTGAACAAACTTCATGAACAAATTCACGAGAACAAGCGAAATCATGAGGAAACGGTTAAAGGCCTCATAGAGCAGCTGGAAGAGGCTTCTAGTAATAAGCCCAATGACATCAGTGAGACAGACACTCTCGCAAATGACAATGAAGCTATTGTCATATTGGATGAGGTGATGGTTACCCTGCAGGACCAAATCAGCCACCCTACCACAGAGCAGTGTGTGGAGTCTGCCACTCCAACCACAGAGGCTTCACACACTGACTCTGTAGGACTGAAGTCCTCTAAGGAGGCTGAATTTGAGCTCAAATGTAGGATTCAGCAAGAGCAGATTGAGATGCTCCAGAAACAGCTCCTAGCAGCTCAAAATCAGCTTGAAGAGCAGGCCGTTAAACATAGGCAGGAGCAGGAGACACTCAACCTGGAAATCAGTGACCTGAAATCCCAGCTCTGCCCCAACAAGGCCCTTCATGATTTGAAGGTAGAGTCTCTTGAGCGAGAGCTGAAAGAGGCCAAAGCTTCCTCACTTAAAATCCCACAGCAGCACAAAGAACAAAATTCCACTGCTGCAAATGAAATGCACAAATGTGAGCCTCTGAAAGAAAACGAGACTGGAGAACAGGAGAAGATGGAAAAAGAGGACTCACTGCCATCCACTGCAATGTCTCTGAAGGAGCCTCAGAAAGAAAAAGACACCACAGAACAACAGAAGATAGAAAAAGAAGAGTCAGCTGCATTCTCTGTACAGGAATCTTTGCAAAGTCTACAAGACAAACAGAAAATGCTCAATGTCAAGGTGGTTGAACTCGAGACTGAAGTTAAGAGCCTGCCAGAGATTCCGCCAAGTAAGAAGAAGAACAAGAAGAAGCGGAACTGTCTGCGTCCCCAAGTTCACCTAATTGGTCTCAACATCAAGTCCTAAAAATCATATTTATATACAACTAAATTGTCAGTGAACATTTGAACCCCTCTCGGTCGAGACAGAAGGCCACCCCTTCCTGAGCCCGGTTCTGTCAGAGGTTTCTCCCCATTAAGAGGGAGTTTTTCCTCTCCACTGTCGCCAAGTGCTTGCTCATAGGGGATTTGGGGGCTTTTTTTTTAACACCAACCACTGATAAGTTCACTGACATCAAATTTAAGACTCAGCAAATATGGAAAAGGATGATTCGTCATCAAGTGAGGAATCATCCATTTAAAACATGTTTGCTGAGTCATATTTAGTTGTATATAAATATGATTTCTGTCACACTAAGGCCAATCACAGACTAATTTGGACAATTGGTTAAAAATAAATAAATAAATTAGAAAAATTGAAAAAAAGTAGTTGTGTCATTGTTTCACGTAGATTTCAAATAACATGCCATTTTATGTCAACATATTTCTGTTACATTTGTAGTGCTCGTGGTCTTATATTCTTATGATCCTGTTTATTTGATGAGTATATCCTTCTGCCTTGCTTCACATATGTACTGCTGCTTGGCTAGCTTTAGTCACGGTAGCATCAGCACGGGTAGAAACAGATACACATCAGGGACATCACATGTAGCTTGTGTTTATGTTCAGAGTGACATCTGATTTAAAAGCAGGCAGCAAAGCACTGAGCAGCATATCAGTCAGCACAGAAAACAAATGCCATAAATGTCATCGATTAGGCTGGAATAATTTGTTTCTAGTGGCTTCTATTGTAAGTGCTTTACATTTCAGCATGACATCCTGTATGTGTCCTACAATGAGGACACTTGAAGCTGGTCATTTTCTTAGAATGGAGCTAAAGATAAAACCAAAACAAAACCAAACTTTCATAAGAAATCTTTATTCTGCAGTAAGGGACATTAAAAACCTAATAATGTTATCATTAAAAATATTAAAATGTGAAGTAAGAGCAAAATGTATGTTTGATACATTCAGTCATGAGTATTTTATACTGTTATTATTCCTGTTAAGAGTATCTGGAATATGCACTTCTTACAGTGGCCATGTTACACAGTACCCTGCTCAAATGTAGGTAATGTTAGACATGAGTCTCCTGGCATTAGACCTCAGTACTGTTAAAGTTGAGTTACTGACCCGTTGCTGTGTCAATAAAAGTGCAAAAAATAAGAGAGCTTCTGGTGTCTTGCTTTAAGATAAAGTCCCATATTTTTTTGTAGCTTTTTGAACAGATGGTGTCTTATTCTCAGCAATTTTTTCTAATTATTGTTCTCAGAGTTAAGATTTAATTCTTATATTTAACTCAATCAAGAAAGAAACAATTCAGTCTCTTTCCTTGTAATAAGTCAAATTTTCTTCATTTAAGCATAAATTTTAGACAGTTTTGTCTAGTTAAAAGGCATCGATTAATTTCCAGTTTTAACAATTCTAGTCAAGCAACTTTTGCTCACCCCAATGGCAGATTTTTTTTCTTCTCAAAACAAGAAACTTTTGTCAGATTTAAGAATATTTGGCTTGTTTCAAGTATAACTGTTTATGCAGTGCAGGATCTCAGTGGGGGGGTATAAGCGTTGGAGGTGGCGTTGGATCCGGGGTAGGGAGGGTGATGCGTCGGTGAGTGCTTATCAGTATATGTATGTGTGTGCGTGTCCATAGTTCAGCTGAGACAGTGTCCTTTGCCCTGCCAGGCTAAGTAAACAGTCTTCCAGCCAACCCAGGTGGCCTTGCATGGAATGGGAAGGAACAGACTAAACACAGTCGTTATCAGGGTGTTTTGTTCAGCTCCGGACTTGCAGCTGGCACCAAAGGGGTATCCGTATAAGTGATGGTATTTTTTACTTTAGTGCGAACAGCTCATATGAATTTCAAAGCAGTTCTACAGTCCAACACTGGTCTCTCAATCTCCCGTTGGAGAGCCGCGAGCTTCGCCATACTTGCGTTCTGTGATGTTGTCATTTCTTGTGCTCAAGGAGCCAATTTCTGAGAACTCACGGCAGTGTGCCTCCCCGAGATGTCATCCAATTTTGCGCCCAGAGATGTTATTCCAGGCTAGCCCTTCCGAGATGTATCCAGTCTGCAGTCAGAGATCTTATTCTGAGTATTCACAGCAGCCGTAGCCTCTCCAAGATCTTATCCGTGCTGACTCAATGAGCCCATTTTGAGAAACTCACGCCTCTCTCATCGTTCCAATCCCAGCGGGCAGCCTTGTGGGGGTTTGAACAGCCGGTTCTGCTTTCTTAATTCTTCGATAAGTCAGGGCCAAGCCAGCTCCGATCAGCCAGAACCCTGTTACCATGGTTCCGAATAGGTAGATATCTTCAGCACTCAGGCTCACCCGAGCCCAGACTTCTCGTTGAGAAAGGGGTGTCAATTGCATTTAGGGACCAGTTGATCCAATCCATAATTCCTCTTTTAGGTTTTAGAGAACAGACTGTGAGAGAGTGTTCCAGGGAAAATGTTCAAGTTTATGATGTAAACTTGAACATTTAATATGGGTGTGTATGGGGTCTCGTATTGACTCAGCTTGGAGAAAAAAGGGGGGTTAATGTCATCTTAACCTAATATAATCTTACTTTAAAAATAAAAAAAAAGAGCAAAACGTCATCATACAAATCAACACCTTGCAAAGATGGATAAACATAACAATAACATTGCTAAAGTTCCATAAGGAAGATCTGTAGTTGACTGCTAGTCTATTCATATATCACTTTACCAATGCTGTAAAATTCAATGCTAAAATCATTGCTGTAGGTGCACCTCATGCAAGTTACTTCACCCAAGCCTTCTCTTATCTTCACCTCCACTCCCAGTGTCTAGACCCTGAGGGTCGTGCCTTAATTCCTATCACCGCTGGGATTTTATTGTGCCATGATGGGCCATCAGAGTCTAATCGCTAAATAGCATAAATGAATTCTCTATATTAACGCTCAGTTCCCTTTAATGACCTCTCCTTATTGAAATGAGGCGAATCAGAAACACATTTCAGAAAGCATGTCAGCAATACAGAAAACAGAACAAGTTAAACTGGATATAAAAATCCAACTTAGGTCTATGAGTAGCTAAGGCTTAGGAGGTAGATTAGAGTGTCAGCTCATTCTAACACGGGTGGATTGAACCCTGACTCATTCAGTAGCAATGCTGAGGCATTCTAGGACAAGACAGAGAAGAACAAACTGCCCTGACGCATGTGTTGTTGTTTGTTAACCAGTATATATTAATAGTTGAAAAGCACGATATAACTACTAGTCCATTCGTCATTTCCAAATTCTGCCTGAATGTGATGAAAATCCAGAGAGAACAGGCAGAAGTGGGCCCCCTTTTTTGGCACCTGCACAAGAAGAAAAAACAAGTAATCTTAGTAATGCACCAAAAATTTACATTATGTTTTGTTTATGATTGATCGTAAAATGTATTTAGTTCATTCTTTTTCACCAACTTTAAACAGTGACCAAGCAAAAGCAGTTTTGGAATATTTTTTTGATGCATTAAAAAAGAAGATAAAAGATGGAATAGCCATTTATATAGCTTTATATTAGTATTCACGCCCTTTGTTATAAGACTTTCAATTAATATCTGGTGCACCTAATGTCTGTGGTCATTGACACCCTTCGTAATGAGCTATCTCAATTGATGTTGGATACTAGAGTGAAAACCAAGCCTCAAGTTTGAGAGAAGACAGAAATAAATAAAAGCAAAGCATAAGACTGAGAAGAGATCCAGGCTGGTGCAGGTGGGGCCTTTGTCAGCTGTCGCTGTGAATGAGATCCAGAGTTCCTTTAGGGACACTGGAGAACCTCACAGAAAAACATCTGATAAAACAAAAACAGAACTATTTTCAATGTTACAATGACAGAAATAAGTAAGGGATAGATGTATGTTGAAAAGTAAGTAAGGAGTGTAAAGTTTTGGACTTTTTTAGGGGGGGGTTGTATGTTTTTGAGAGGGATCAGGATCTGGATTAGATGTTTACAGTGATGTTAAGTACACTCAGATTTCAGACCCCATCCCAATAGAATATCTCTGGAGACAACTGAAAATGGATTCATGACAATGCTCCACATCCTGCCCATGTGAGGGTAAAGAACTCTGTTAAGAGGAAAGTGACTAACTCCAATAATAAATCTGTGCAATTTATGAATTTAAAATATTCAAAATTTGCCTACTGACATATTCACTGGAATCAAATAATGACAGCATAGCTCTTCAATGTTGAATGCTCTTTGCAGGAGTTTAGCAGTTGTTATTTTTCTCCTACGGCAAAAATGTATGTATTGTGGCAACCCACTAGAGGGCTCCACTCACACCCAAGCTTGGAGGAGGGGTTCTGTTGTGTTTGGGTGCGATATGCTCAGTTCATGTATGGAGGTGAACAAAGTTGGAGTGGAAAACTAGAGCTCTTGTGTCGTGTGTTCCATGCCTCCATATTGGTGACCCTACTTTGAACACACGGCGAACCATGGAGATCGCCCTGGACACACCAGCAACTGCCGAC
Source organism: Perissodus microlepis (assembly GCF_051167445.1). Lineage (NCBI taxonomy): Eukaryota > Metazoa > Chordata > Actinopteri > Cichliformes > Cichlidae > Perissodus > Perissodus microlepis. Next base: position 3,666,557 of record NC_140471.1, on the reverse strand, counting down.
CCTTTGCCTCCGGCTGTGGCTACGTTTGCCGTGGCGCTCCACTTGCCAGACTTCTGGCTCCACGACCCCTCGTCATGGTTTGTCCACGTGGAGGCTCAGTTTGCTCTCCACGGCATCTCAGCTGACGACACGAAATTTCATCATTTAGTGGCATCGCTCGACCCGCTAGCCACCCGCCGTGCAATGGCTCTCCTCCGGGATCCGCCTGTGCATGGGAAATATGTTGCCCTTAAGGACCTACTCCTGTGGCGATACACCCTCTCCAGTGCGGAGCGCGCTAAGAAGCTTCTCTCCCTCTCCGCCTGGGCGGAGGCACGGCTCTTGAGCTCATGGAGAACATGTTGTCCTGTCGCTGCCTGCCACCCTGCTCTTTTTTTGGCTCAGGGAAACGGGACTGTCACCGCGCCGTAGTGGCTGCGGTCACTGACGATATGGAAAGGCTGCTCTTCATTGAAGACTCACGCTCCGGGCGCTGTTTTCTGGTGGACTCTGGCTCCCAGAAGAGCCTCATCCCGCCCACCGCTGCAGACAGTTTAGCGGGAGGCCACGGACCACAGCTGACTGCGGCTAACGGTTCTCCTATTGCAACTTATGGGGAAAGGTTAGTGACTGATAGTTTCCACGGCCGGGAATTCCAGTGAAACTTTGTTGTTGCTGCCAGCTCGGTACCTATCTTAGGCACCGATTTTCTTTGTGCTCATGGGCTGTTAGTAGATGTTGCTCACAGACGTTTGATTGACGCTCTGTCGTCCTTTTCGTTGCCCTGTTTTACCCGGGCCGCCGACTGTTGACTGGTCCCCAGACCGCTTCCGTGCGTTTTCCACGGCGAAGTCAGCGCTGGCCAACGCTGCTCTGCTGGCCCACCCATTCCCGTCAGCGGAGATCGCATTGACCACCGACGCATCAGATGTAGCAGTGGGCGCCGTGTTGGAACAGTGCCCATCGCGACGCAACATTTTAGAGTTTTCCTTGAGGGTCGCAGTTTTACCGCATACGCTGACCATAAGCCTCTGACCTTCGCTATGTCCAAGGTTCCCGATCCTTGGAGCACGCGCCAGCAGCTTCAGTTGGCGGCCATATTGGAGTTTACTACGGACATTCAGCACGTGGCTGGTAAGTCCTACCTGGTCGCTGACTGTCTGTCCCGCGCACTTGTCTCCCCAGTTTATGTCGGTGTGGACTACGCCGCCATGGCTGCGGAGCAGAGTACCGACCTGGACGTCCTCGCCCTTCGGTCCTCGCAGACGGGCCTCGTGCTGGAAGACACGCCAGTGTGGGATGGGGGTCGACGGTGTAGCATAGCAGGCAAGTATAAACCATATTCAAATAGTTCAAAATGATAACCAGGAAAATATCCACGACTAAACTTTGACTTAATTTTGTCCACGAGTTGTGAATGGGCCCAAACAGGCAGTACCGGTCAAACATCTCAGCCCTTGTGGAAGTCTCGTTTGAGTCTCATGTTGCTCTCTTATGTCGTCTCTAGAAAAATCTTGCTGAGCCCTGTTGCCTTTCAGGATCATATCAGCATAAACGCCTGCTGTGAGCTGTGTAAATGGCTTGGCCTGGGATGGTTAAACCAGACTGACCATGTTTATGCAAAAAAAAAAAAGTTATCTTGAGTTTGTGTTCGGTGCAAACGAGTCCTCTCTTTAATATTTGCATAGTATAATTATGTCGTACATTCAAAAACTATTGCCAAAATATATCCACTGTCATAAAACACTTTATTATGGGACTGCTCATAATTACATCCCACTTTAGACTCCTTTATTTAGTACAACACACAATAATTAATGTCCTAATCAACCTTTCTGGAACAAATTACATTACTTCATTTTGAACTGCTGTCACATTTGCATACTGATTACAGTGAAAAATACCTGCTCTCAAAAGTACTAATGAAGATAATTATAAACAAAAGCTCTGCATTGTCACCCAGGGCTATTATTTTATGATATGTTAGTCATAGTCTGTATACAGTAATATACTCCATGGCAGTGTTTACTTATGTCCTTTGTGAGCTGCTTACCTTTAACTCTTTGATAAACTGTGAAAATGCACCATGTTTAACTTAAGGCACATATGAAACAACGGTTTCTTTTTCATACTTTGGATACTGTCAATAAAAAATGTATATATCAGGCCCACCACTAAAACTAAATGATTTACATTACAGATCTACTCCAGCATGGCCTTTAGGGATGAATTGTGCTGAGAATTTGCTTCTGAGAATATCACTTCCCTTGCTAAAGAATCGAGATGTCCAGGGTTGTCTCGACTGATAGAGATATATCTGTTTATGATGGTAGATAAGAGTCTCCTATCCAGGAATTTCTAAAGACAGAAAACAGAAAAGGCTTGTCATAAACAAGAGTCTTGTCTTTTTGTGTATACTGATGTTCCTGTAGACAATCCCCAGTCTTCCAGTGTTTTTTCTGAATAAGGAAGACTCATATTCTTGAAAACTTCCTCTAACAAGTTTTTTTTCCACAAAATAAAGTGGCATTGGACTGATTTTTTATTTTTTTTTTGGCTCTCTGTGTTGAGTGAGTCACTACTTTTAAGGCTGGCAGAGACAGTAAATTAAATATTTTGTTTAAACAAATAAGTAGCTTTCAGACTTTTCTTTATGTACTGACTCTGACACATAGTACATACTTTGCGTTTAAAATAGTAATCACTTTTCAGACCTTATTGCAACACTATCTGCAATTCTGTTTGACGTCCATCTGTTAACTCACATTAATAAATCAATAAAAGGGGGCTCAAGACTAATATGGTAACAAAATAAATGTGTATGTGAATCGTCTGTAGCAAAGGAAAAGGACGTATAGACTTTTGGCTCATTGTTGTGTTTTGATCTCAAGTTGAAAGGCCTGCCCACAGAAGACGGAAAACTTACTTTTGGAGAGCACTTCATGTTTCATTCACATAAGGGACCAAACACAGAGAATATAATAAAGCCTTACTAGAAAAGTCTGGTGCTATTGGTGCTATCACTGTATCACTATCAGTACCTTGGCCCCTACCTGAAGCAAAACCACAAACAGCAATATCAGCCGACGCTGCCAATCAGCAATCAGTAGGTGACAGCATGGATGATGTCTATCACCCAGACGGGGGAAAAATACTCAGCTTGGTTCCTGAGCTTTGTATCTGCAGCTCTCCAGTAATGCAGTCAGTGGAGGTATGGAGGTAAATTTTGTTGTTCAATCACTACATTCTTTTCGGTTTCTGTTCTGTCTTCATCTATTTTTTTTTTCAACTGGAGCATGATGGAAATAATCTGTGGTCTGAAAATAATTAGACTTGCAAAATCTTATAGCTTGTCTTTAGGTGAGAGACGGTGTCACACTTCTTTTGTAAGTATTTTAGTGTACAGTGGGCATCTGAGCAGCTATATGACTCAGATGATTACACAAATGTCACCACACCCCTCATGGATTATTGTTTAGCAGTTGCTGGAATGAAACAATGATACAGATAATTCCCTGAAGTTTGTCCAAATCCTGTAAAGAGCATGTGAAATAGTGCAACAGATAAATGGACAGATGGACTGCAATGGCTTCCTAATTTCCTTTCTTTTGAGCAAATAAGGAAGCAAGCACTGCCCACTGATGTGCTTGAGTACTAATCTAAATTACATGACTCATACTTAATGAAAGGGACCGTTGGTCTATTGAGGAACTGAATGTATTCACTGTTGGATGGAAGTGAAGAGTGAAAGGCTTAACAAAAGGTGAAGGAGGGAAGAGAGCACCTCCTTTTATTCCCTGTAATGCAGAGCATGCAAAAGTAAATAATCGTATACTTTTAAGTGAAGAATTTGTATTTGTCCATTATCTGTATTTACTTCTTTATGTCACATTGCCAATATTAATTCCACATAGAACAATCATCCATAAAACCAGCCAGCTTTTTCAAATAAAAAAGGCCGTCTAATAGAAGAAAACAACAGTGGTCCATCAGCTCACTGCAGGAACTCCAGCCATAGCTGTGCTATTAGTGTCAGCATCATGAAATATATGTCTATGAAGATGCAACAATAAAATGAGAGTGAGGGCAGGAAGACCCAGGGATGTAAATTATCTCAAGCAGTAAAGCTCGTTCTAAAATTCTTGAAATTAACAGCCCGATCCTGCATCTCTCCTTCTCATAACAAACCTCCCCAGACAGTTCTATTGTGTCTCCTTGGTTATTCAGACAGAGTGGACTAAGAAAGAATTAAAGGCAGCTTGCAATGCATGCAAAAAAGGTGGAGGGAAGTTTCTGAGAGACCACCACTGGAAAAAGATGTGTCACAAAAATGAGACACTGAAGCTTGTGGGAAACATATGTGTGGGAAGAGCCTTTTATAATTGTACAACTGTTTTTAAGAGGAAAATATCCATATAAAAATAAATATGGTTTATTTTTTTCCAGACTGCTAACAGTTTTTATGCTGTAAACGTGAACATTTAATATGGGTGTGTATGGGGTCTCGTAGAAAAAAGGGGGTGGATGTCATCTTAACCAAAAGCCCACCCCTAACCCTAAATCAGTTCCCAATGGTCCTCGTGGATGCTCTTTGGTTAAATGAAATGAAGCCATCAAAATGAATTTGATTTTCTGATAATAGCTCCCCTTCTTGTGTGTGTGTGTGTGTGCGCGTGCGTGTGCTCAAACCTTCACCAGCCTCAGTATCTCTGCTGTCCTGTGATTTGCTTCTATTAACCCAGAGGTGGGAAAAGAAGAGCAAATAAAACAAGATCTAAAAAGAATCGATAAATGTTTCATCAGATTTAAAAGACAGTGTTAGCCTCAGTTTTATGGGTGTTACGCTACAGTTTCAGGGTGGCCAAGTCCTTGGTTTTAAAAGAAAGGTTTATGGTGCTGTAAACATAGCCCAATTCTCTTTTCCATTTCAACCACATAAAGTCGTGACAGATCAGTAAATCTACACAGGAGAGCAGAAGCTCTTTGGCCCTGATCTTTATCCTTTGCAGGTTTCTCTCACTTTCTCCTCTCTTTGCAGTCAAGAAGACATGAAGGGATGAAGGGTAAATGCCAGGATCAGGCTTTTAGGTAACTGTAAAAAATGAGGAGCCGCTCTTAGTAGTTGCATACACAGAAAAGTACCACTCAGTATCAGTACCACTGAGCAATACTAATACTGCACATCAGTCACACAGATTTGTCAAACAGTATAGTGTGTATAATAAATGGGTATATAATAGATTTTGATCATAAAAAAACCCTACTTATACCCAGAGCAATCATTAGGCTTAGAGAAGTCCCAAATAGATATTTTAACCACACTTCGAATGAAATCCTGCAATTAGGCTTTACGGTTTCTGTTACAAGCATATAACATTTCAGCTACTCCAGACAGATGAAAATTTCATAAAAAGTGGCCAAAGTAATATTAACCCGATCCTTAACCCTAACATTATGTTGTTGCTGTTGTTGTTGTGACCCCTGACATCTACATTATCATAGGTCATAACCCTTACAGTAAACTAAAGTATAATTTTGCAGGGCAAATTGAATTTTTTTGACTTTCTTTGTTCACTGATTGCCAGAGGCTGTTATTGATAGGGAGTTTGACTTCAGAGGGGCAACGGTACCTCATGTACAATCAAGTCAGGATATTGACAAGTAATCCCTTTGAGCCAAAGGGTCAAGCTTTATGTACTTTTAGACAGGTTTTTTTTTGTATTATACCAGTGAAAGGCATAATATGCCTTATTTTTTATTCCATCGTTGGTGAGTAATGGAATACATGTTCCGGCGTTACGTATTTAAAATACAATATATGAGTAACTGTATTCCGTTACAGTTACCGTTTAAAAAGGTGGTATTCAGAATACAGTTACTTTGCTGAAATAAATGGATTACATGGAGCTGGAAGCATGTAAATATAATAATAACCACTGCAGCCAAAAAGAGTGCCTGGCGAGCCCAGCTGTAAGTAAGCTATTAAGACTCGACTGTACACTGTGTTCGTGTTTTCCTCTGAAACAATAAGTTCCGTTGGAGCAGCCTTTCAACGTCTCTCTCTGTCTCTCGCTAGCAAAGTCGACCCAGACAACAAAGTAAAGCTATTTTTCAGCTACGAGCACAACACGAACCCGACGTATTAGCCAGAGGTCCCTTTACTACGGTTCAGAGCCGCGGACCTGTTTTATATACGAATAGTTTTCTATACGAGATCGCTGCAAAAAGTGCAGCCTTACCTAATGTCCACCTACTGTTACTCATTTATATTAAGATTTAAAAATCTAGTTGGTATTGGTATGGAGAGTAACCTTCAGTAATAAATCACACAGCAATAGTTCATTCATGTAGTTGTAAAAAGCATGATAATATATTAAGTAATCCAAAGTATTCAGAATACATTACTGTCATTGAGTAACGTAACGGAATACGTTACAGAATACATTTAAAAGATTTAAGCCATTGGTTCCAATATGAAGAATTCAAGGGACGAGCAAAGGAGTCTGCAGTTCAACCTATGAGGAACATCTAACCAAATAACACAGCAATCCATCCAATTTTTGCAATGGCATCTGAATCAAAGTAGACAACTGCTGCGAATTTGTTCACACATTAAATCTTGTTTAAATTCTAAAACTTTTTTTTTCAAAGCAAACCTGAATTATTCTGTTTTGTTTGATGGTAGTGACTCAACAAGTGAAATAACAGCATTGAAGTGTCAAGCCTTTTTTCCCTCTCTTTTCTAGTTTTTAAAGATGAAAATGAGACTAAATGACTTGAAGAAGAATGATTTCTACAGTCTACCAGTCCTCTTCAGTCATTAACATCAAAGGCCAGTGGGTTTGGATGGACACGCTCTAATAGGAGGTTGGTCTCCTATTAGAGCGTGTCAAGTGAAAAGGGAAGAATTTTAAAACTTCCTTTTGCAATGATTAATTTTTCATCTTTGTAGGATTGATGGTAAATTGGCTTATTTGCTTATAATTCAGCAGAAAGTGCTCAAAAAGTAAATTTTATTTCTGCTTTTTCTACTTAAATGAATTTACAAGCACTTCAGACAACACACCTAAACAAAGGAAGCCCCTGTCTGTGGTTCTTCAGCCTGTGTGGACCACAAAAATGGCAGAGAGCAGAGTTAAATTTAGGTCAGCACTTTATTAAGTGTAACAGATGCCTTGCTTGGTCTACCCCAGGGTAAGGGAATTGCATTTGTGGTCTACTCTGACAGAATGGCAGACAGTTATGATAAGAGAGCGGCGGGGTGGAATCCATTTAACCTCCAACCGCTGCAGTGGGAAGCCAGTTATGCTGGTGTTATCCTCCACAGACTAGCTGTGGGAGAGGAGGCCATGACCAAGGTAACAGGTGGTGGAGCTGAGTTTTCCCAGGCCAGGGAACATACCACACTCCAAGTAATCACCTCAATTTCTACATCATTAACCTCACTAAACAAGAGCAAGGCACCTAGAGGCCCAAAGGGAGGCATTCTGCATACTGGGAGGTTGTACAGCTTGTGAGTGTAAATTTAATGACTCTGTAACTGGTTGTTAACTGGACTTCCATTTTTATTTACTTTTTATTTTTATGCAGGCTCATTTTTAAGGGTTTGATTTGTTGGGAAAGCTCTAATCACTCTGCCATGACATATTTGTACATGTCAGCAGTGTCCATGTACAAAGTGTCCAAATTACAAAATCCAAAGGACAAATTAACTCTTAGAACTGTAGATGAGTCACTCCCATCCATGTTTATCACCATTTCTCTCCTTTTTTTCATGTTTTGTGGTTCATTGAACAAGCTTGTGTTATTACAGTAAAGTGAGGAAGAAGTTTACCCTTGGAATGAACATTTTCTGACTGAATGAGCCTAAAAATAAACAACAATCTAGTTTTTTCAGCATGACTAGAGTCAGTGACAGCTCCAATAAGGCCGACATAGAGCTATAGTTAAAGGACTGCATGCACAGTATACCTGACTGAACTCCCACAACTAACAAAAAACTTTATTTGTTCCAGATACTTGATTCTTTTGTTAGAGAATTAATAATAATAATAATAATGATGATGATGATGTGACAGCAGAGCTGAATCAGCCTATTAGTAAAGGTGTCTGTACATTAAGTGATGCAGAGGATCATCAGGATTAGCTCTGATGGATGTTTGATCAGTGACCTCCTCTCTACCATAGCTTTAAATGGGTCCACAGTCAGCTTTTCTGATAGTTTATTCAGTTTGTTGATGTCATCAGCTCTGATGCCGCTCCTCCAGCAGACCGGAGCAAAGTAAACTGCACTCGACACAGCAGATTAATAGAAAATCTCGAGCATTGTGCTGCACACAGTAAAGGAGTTCACCTTCTTTAGGAAATATACACATAGCTTTCGTCTTTCTGACCTTTGCTGTAACTAAGCTTAAGGAAGAGATTCCTTTATTGTTATAGTCATCAATGCCATGTCCCAAAACAAAGCAGAATGGCTGCCTAAACTGTACTCCCATAGAGGTTGTTAATACTTTTGCATCATCACTGAGTATGACCCTGAATACTGTGGCTTCTCTGAAAAAGAAGGCAACACATCAGAGTTGCTTGACTTCCTGGTTTAAGTCAGTGTCCAGCATTCAGACGGCTGCCTGAGGACTCGTGAGAGAAAATCTGCTCACACAGACATGTAGAGCCAAACACTGTCAATAAGGCCTCTGCAATGTTCTGAAGACAGTTAAACCTGTCAGGTAGTGATGTCCAGCAGGTGAACATGCAGCTCCATGAACACGCACAGCTGTGGATTCCAGCTGCGCTCGTAGTTCTGCAAACTTTGACCCCCACAGAGTCGAGCTGTTCAGTTCAATCAGCTGCATTTCGATGTCCTCTGTGTCGAGCCAGTTAATGCGAGACAAATCCAGCTGCTCATTAAAGCTTTCTGGTTTGATCAGAAAAGAAAACATTGGTCCAAACACCTGAAAGTCACGAAAACACATTGTGAATTCTTTCTCGAGTCTTCGGATGTATCCGTGTATTTCCGTGGTGCTGATGCTGCGCTGAGCCGACAGCTGCTGAAGCTTTTGAAGTGTTGGAATGTGGAAATTTCAAGATCGCTTGAAAAAACTGCCAGCTAACAACGTCCCTCTCACCGCTAGGCTAAGTTATTTTTAGCCAATTACAAGTTGAATCTGGTAGTTGGGGTGGTTAGCTAAGATACCGCCTTTTTTTTGTGTGTGTGTGTGTGTCCTCTCTGGCACTGTAGCAATCAGAATTATTGTCTGAAGGCCAAGACAAATGCCCAACAGATTTACTTTCCTAAGTGGGCCTCTTGCTATACTGGTCCACTTGATTGTCATAGTTTATTTGATCTTTATTAGTTATTTTTATTCTAAGTTATTGTAATCAGGCCAGACTGGACTTGGGGACGGGAAAGAAAAACAAGAAGAAAAGTTCAGAAGAAAGTTAACAGAAGGAGAGGGAAAGAAAAAGGAGAAAAGAGATAGAGAAAAAAGACAATGAAAATCTGCTTCATCGCCTTTGTCTGTTTTTTTTTTTTTTGTTTGTTTTCTCTCTTTTTCTTTTCCTGGATCACCTGTTGAGAAAGAAAAAAGAAAACAAGCAGAAGAAGACTAGAGCAATAGCATAAACAACATCACGATGATCTATGGGAATATAACAGTAAATACTAAATGTTAAACATTATTGTGCAGCACGTAAGATCGACAGCGCACAGTGTGCTTTGAGGTAGGAGCCAAAAAGAGTGTAGTTTGTGTGTGTGAGCACCCGTGTGTACACCTGTGAGCATGGACGCGCTTGTTTTTAAAAGGTTCCTACATGTAATGATCTGTTAGAGGGTCACAGCCCCGTCCACCAGGGCATGAAGCAGGTATGGAGGAGATCAAAACTCCAGACATCCAGAGGCCCCCAGAACACAAGAGACCAAGGAAGACCAACAGAGGGGCAGCCGCGCCACTATCCCAGAAAGAGCTGAGGAGAGTCCCAGATGAGGGGTCACTCAGCAGCCGCGGAGCAGAAGCCAGGGGGGGTTGCAGTGACGTGCCCGGGAGCTCCGCCGGCAGCCAGCTGCGCCAGAGTGACCGAGCCCCAGGCCGAGAGGCCGAGGGCACCCCACCCCCGAAGTGGCCCGAGCGAGCCCCAGGCTCCAGGCCCCGATAAGCAGCCACCAAGGAGTGAGCCGGTGTGTACCTGGACGCCCATCCCCGGACACAAAGAACCACCAACGCGCCGATGTCTGAGGGTGTCTGACACTGGCAGGGGAAGTGATGGGGGAGATAGGCCTCCATACCTTGGAGGGCCTGAGATGTCCCCAGAGAGGTGGCGTCTGATACCCAACCTGACATATAGACACAGACAAACAGGCACACACAGATACAAACATCCATTCCCACCCTCATGCTCTCATATGCGATTACTCAACACTCACCCAACGTGGAGACAGACATAAAGAGACACTGTACACACAATCACACTCCCCAAGCGTACTCTAAGCCCCGGGTCTGGGTACCCTTGCCCCTGGAGGGGGAAACTGCACCCAGACCCAGGTTACCATCATTAAGAAGCGGCACAACTAATGTGTCTATGCGAACTGATTTGTGATGTGCACCGCTGGCCCGGCCATTTATTTTTTAATGCACCTTCTCAGATTAACTCACTGCGTGTCGTGCACAGGGCTGGACTGGGACAAAAAATGGGCCCGGGCATTTTGACTAGAGACCGGCCCACCAGGTATTAAAGCCATAAAGTCTTTGAATGAAAACGCTGTGGTGACAGTGATGTACACTGTCTTGTTGGTATATGTATGATTTCTATACATTTTAAAGATAAAAACTTTGGTTGTAAGATTCAGATAATTATTTAATAAAAGCTAGATATTTTAAATGAGAATAAGAAAGAAAAGTATTTCTTTGTGACCCCCTTTCCCTTTTAATGCCCTACATGGACCCCTGGCAAAACTTTGCTAGACCCGCCCCTGCACAGTTACCAGCTGTCAGCTACTTAGAAAAGGATCCTGGTGTTATTTGTCTCTCAGAAACAGTTCATAACTTCCCTTCAACTCATTCATGTCACCTAAAAGGTAAACCTGTTTCTCCATCACCTGTTCAGCTCTGATATTTCAGTAAGGACATCTCCTGGTTTCATCTTCATGTTTCCCTCTCACCACATATCCAAACCGACATCATCACCAGCAGCTTTTACAGCTGTGGGTCCAGCAAACGTCAGTTGAAACTAGAAATTATTATTACATAAATTCTAACAACAGCTGATCAAGCTTAAATGTGCTGCTTGTTGTTTAGCGCGACATCCGTTGGTTTCCTTTTTCTGGTGCAAAGTGGGTGTTAAACAAACAAGACAGACAGGACTTGCAAGAGAATTACTGATCAGCTGATCATTGATCAATTTCATGATTGAGTTATTGTAACTGACTGTAAAAAGTCAGCACAACAAAAATAAACTCCACCTAAACTTGGTTTATATCTGACCCAGATAGACTGCAGGTCATAACTTCTTACCTGAAGTTCAGTTCACCTGACACTCGGACCGTGGCCGCCTCGGGTCTCTGCTTCTCCTGCCTCCCCTTTCCCTCATCCACCTGCTGGCCTCTGTGGAAGCTCCACCATAGCCACCACCAAATAACTGAGTTATTTTTACACATCTGGCAGCATCTGGCCAATCCACCATCTTTCAATGTTTATACCGTTACAGAAAAAACAAAACAAAAAAAAACCCCATCGGCCCATAAAGACAAAAAAAATCACCATTGGGATGGCTAGTCCAGGTATGGTCGTGCCATTAGTTAACCCTTGGCATGCCAGATGTGGCACGCTTGCCCAGGGTTGCCGACCCCCGGTCTATAAAATAAAAACACTTTATAAAGCTAGAATATCTTACTATTCATAACTGATTGAGGAAAATAGGAACATCCTCAGGTTTCTTTTCAGCATTATAGCCAGGCTGACAACACGTCAGAACTCTGTTGACTCTGTCTGCACACATAAATTTTTAACCATTAGAGAAAAAATTATTCTGCGAGGTCCAACAGATATGTCATTAAGTACAACAAATTTAATAGCTGCTGATGCCGACTTTTTTTCTCCTGTTGGTCTTTGTTAGCGGCAATTATTACTTCATCTAAACCATAACTGTGACTTTTAGACCAGATTCCTGTAAAACTGCTCAAAGAAGTTTCACCATTAATTAATACCACCAGTAGGTGGTAGGGTGAAGTGTCGGACACAACGACCAGGACAGATAGTGCTGGGGATCGAACCTTCCGGTTACAAGATGAGCTTCCCAACCCACTAAGCCATGGTCGCCCGTGGGGGGTTATCCCGGATAATAAATTTACCTTTGAGAAACAGAGTTTTGAGTAACTCTGTTGTTCAATTCAATTCAATTCAATTCAATTCAATTTTATTTTTATAGCGCCAAATCACAACAAAAGTCGCCTCAAGGCGCTTCATAGATACAGAGAAAAACCCAACAATCATATGACCCCCTATGAGCAAGCACTTTGGCGACAGTGGGAAGGAAAAACTCCCTTTTAACAGGAAGAAACCTCCGGCAGAACCAGGCTCAGGGAGGGGCGGCCATCTGCTGCGACCGGTTGGGGTGAGAGAAGGAAGACAGGATAAAAGACATGCTGTGGAAGAGAGACAGAGGTTAATAACAGATATGATTCAATGCAGAGAGGTCTATTAATACATGGTGACTGGAAAGGAAAAACTCATGCATCATGGGAATCCCCGGCAGCCTACGTCTATTGCAGCATAACTAAGGGAGGATTCAGGGTCACCTGGTCCAGCCCTAACTATATGCTTTAGCAAAAAGGAAAGTTTTAAGCCTAATCTTAAAAGTAGAGATAGTTTCTGTCTCCCGAATCCAAACTGGAAGCTGGTTCCACAGAAGAGGGGCCTGAAAACTGAAGGCTCTGCCTCCCATTCTACTTTTAAATACTCTAGGAACAACAAGTAGGCCTGCAGAGCGAGAGCGAAGTGCTCTAATAGGGTGATATGGTGCTACAAGGTCATTAAGATAAGATGGGGCCTGATTATTTAAGACCTTGTATGTGAGGAGCAGGATTTTGAATTCAATTCTGGACTTAACAGGAAGCCAATGAAGGGAAGCCAAAACAGGAGAAATATGCTCTCTCTTTCTAGTCCCTGTCAGGACTCTTGCTGCAGCATTTTGGATTAGCTGAAGGCTTTTCAGTGAGTTTTTTGGACATCCTGATAATAATGAATTACAGTAGTCCAGCCTGGAAGTAATAAATGCCTTCAGCGGTCCTTTGTGAAATTGAGGCTCTTATCCAATGTGAGATCCTTTTTATCTTTTAAAAACTTAGAACGGGCAATTCATGTTTTATCTTATCTCAACTGGACTACTGTAATTCTCCGTAGGCGTTAGCCAGTCTTGTCTAGCACGGCTCCAGCTCGTTTCCTGACACGAGCATATTTCCCCGGTGCTTGCCTCACTTCACTGGCTCCCAGTCCGCTTCAGAATGAAATACAAAATTTTGTTGATGACTTATAAAGCGCTGAACGGTCAGGCTCCAGAATATCTGTCTGACTGACTGCAGCCTTATATACCCCCTAGAGCTCTAAGATCAAGTGATCTCTTGCTCTTGGCCACTTCGAAGTCGAGGCTGGTTCACAGAAGTGACCAGGCATTCGCAGTTGTGGCGCTGAAAATGTGGATGAAATGTTTTACCTCTCCACATTAGAAAGGCTCTGAACATCAGTCTTTTCAAATCCCATCCTAAAACACATTTTTACTCATTGGCTTTCAACACTGCATGAGAGTTAATGTCTAATTTATTTATTTTTTTTATTTTTTTTGTACAGCACTTTGGCCAACATTTTGTTGTTATTAAATGTGCTATATAAATAAAGTAAAGTAAAGTAAAGTTTCCTGTGTTATTTTGATAGTCTTGTGGTCCGTGTTCAGTGTGTTTAGCCGGACAATACGGACAATGACTACTACAAGCATTATCGAGACTTACTCGCTGACCTACACTATGGCAGCAGTGTTCAGTGAGATGTTTAGCTACAAGTTGAACAGCCACAAGGAGGAGTACCCTCCATGGAGAAGCAGACCAGAGGCCAAGATCAAGTTAGCACAGAGGGAGGTTAGGGAGATGCAAAAAGGTGCAATGAAGAAGGTGAATAACAGAGAATACAGCAAGCTGTCCACATCTGAGGCCTTGGAAACTGCCAAGCAAAGACTCACAGCCTTGGCCAGCTGCTTGAAGAGGTACACCAGAGAGATCGAAGGCAGGAGAATAAACCAGCTGTTCTCCACAGAACCAGCCAAGATGTACTCTCATTTGCAAGGGAACAATATGGGAACAGCACCACCAAGGCTGAAGACCAAGCAATCCTGGAAGAGCATATGGGAGAAGGACGCAACCCACAACGGCAATGCTCAGTGGCTAGTGGATCTAAGAGCAGACCACAGCAGCTTCCCTGAACAGGGACCAGTAACCATCACAGCGACAGACATCCAAGAAAGGGTCTCCAGTATGAAGAGTTGGACAGCACCAGGCCCCAACATGGTTCATGACTGCTGGCTGAAGAAGCTGACTGCACTCCATGAGTGCCTGGCAGTACAAACGAACCAGCTGGTAGTCGATGAGAGATACCCAGAATGGCTAACCGAAGGCTTGATAGTCCTGATCCCCAAAGACCCCAGAGGGGGCCATTCCCATTCAGCTTCCAGCCAATAAACTGCCTCAGTACTGCATGGAAGCTCCTGTCAGGCATCATAGCGGAAAGATGAACAGGCACATGGCTCAATACATGAACGGGGCACAGAAAGGAATCGGCAAGAATACCAGAGGTGCAAAACAGCAGTTACTGGTAGACCGAGCAGTCAGCTGAGACTGCAAGACTAGGTTGACCAACCTGTGCACTGCTTGGACTGATTACAAGAAGGCCTATGACTCGGTGCCTCTGGACTGGAGAAGTGTAGTCGGCTGATAACAAAGAGACGAGAGGTAGTCAGAACCGATCGCACAACCAGAAGGCAACATTCCAGACATTGAGGACAACTACCTAGTAGTAGCTGGGAATCTCAAAGACAAATGGGAACCACGAAGAGGCCGCTAGGAAAGCTGCAACTTCCAGTACCTGCAGAGGGTCAGGCAAGTCCTGAGGAGTTAGCTGAACGGTAAGAACAAGTTCCGGGCTATCAACACCTACACCCTGCCCATGATCAGGTACCCTGCTGAGATAATAAGCTTACCAAAGGAGGAGATAGAAGCCACTGTCATCAAGACCAGGAAGCTATTGACCATGCATGGAGGGTTTTAAATGCTTTGTAAATGCTAGTGAGTGTCAGCACTACAGTCCTGGTTGAGGCAATGAAACTCGAACACGAATACATCAGGAAGATGGTATAAACCGGCCGCGTGCTCAGTGAATACCTCAGGCAGCACAAGCCCAAGAAAGAGGAGGAACCATCATGGAAGGACAGGCTCCTGCACGGTATGTACCAGATAGAGGAAGTGGCTGATGATGGGTCTGTCTAGCACAAACCCGCCGCTGAAACGAGAGCATTTTAATACAACAGTAAAAAGCAAGACACAAGTAGGCAAAGTTCTCATGCATGAGGGAGAGGACCGAACGTGCGCCGTTCCTTCGCCTGATCTCAGCCGCTCTCCTTTCTTAAAAGCAGAAAATGAGATTGTAGTTGTTCTTGGCTGAGAAATACAAAACCTTTTTCCTATTATTATTTGTCATCTAAAATGTAAATTTTGTTTCTTTTTTATTCTTTTTTTTTCTTTACAATAGCTGGTGACCTGCAGAATCACCGCTCTCACAATTGGAGACACTTTTACACAGCGCACACACACACTGCGACGTCAGGCACATTCACACTCACTTTTTTCATCTGCATAAATAAATCATATGGCAAATGGTATGTGCCATGGTGATCCATAAGTATGATCAGAAGTTTATTTAATTATTTTTCAACCCAACAAAACAAATAAGCAAAAACATGATACTGATGCTATGAACACTCTACACACATGAGTCAAGATGCAGGAAAACTGCTGCGCATCTGAGTTGTGAGGAAGAAGCTGAACTCACGGATAGCTGCATACTCGAGTTATCATAGTTCTGTTTCCCTCTTCTCTGATGAGTTCTCAGCCAGCTCCTGATCTGATAATGTGTAGCTTGCTCATTAGCTCAGAAGAGACCACAACGCAACCTCACACAGTGGTTGTGTGCTTTGCCGCGCACAGTGGCAAAGACTTGCACAATGATAAAGACTTTCATATTCAATTCAGCTTCTCCATCATGTAGTTTTCAGCTGTTTTATACAGGGTTCAGCATATTAGTTGTTTTTATAGGTGTGCTCTATATATAACAATAGCTCATAATAGGATGACAGTTTTTCAAACAGGTCAAGTGCCTCTATGCACTTCATAGCTTCGTTTAGCTATTTTCCTTGTTTACTGCATCTCATATGACATTGTACTGAATTTGAGCAACCATAAGCTTAATGCAGATTACTTTTAACAATTGGTTGAATCTATGGTCTGGAGCACAGGGCATACATGGAACGCCATAACCAAGTGGCCGGCATAGTATACAGAAACATCTGTCGCATATGGCCTGGAAGTCCAGAGGCCAAAATGGGAGACGCCCTCTAGTGTGGTTGAGAATGACTGAGGCAAGATCCTGTGGGACTTCCAGATACAGACGGACAAAATGGTCATGGGTAACCAACCGGACATAGTAGTGGTAGGCAAGCAGAAGAAGACTGCCTTAGTGATAGATGTAGTAATACTGAATTAGATTACTACACTACCGAAAAACATTATAAACATAATGTGATTAGAGTAGCATGTTACTTTGGAATGCATTACACTCAACATTGCTTCTACAATTACACAAAGCAAAGGTCACTATTGCCAGGTTATGCACTTTTTGAAAATTAAATTGTTCTCCTAAATCACGGGTGGGGTCATATGCTAAACAAGTATAGCTTCAGACGCCTCATAGTCATGGCACCTTTCAGATCACCTCTCTTACATGTGTTGCTTTATAGTTCTGTTTAATTTCCTATCTGGTATGCTGAAAATAGCTGTCAATTCTGCATGAAGGGATCGATATGAATGCTAACTAAGGCTGCCACGATTAGTCGACTAGTCATAATTAAGTCGACTATCAAAATTGTCAACGACTAATTTAATAGTCGACGCGTCATTTGAAGCTTCTGTAAGATCCTGAAAGATGCAGGAGTAAGTAGTAGGATTTAAGAGTGTAATAATGGACTGAAACAGAAGATGGCAGCAAATCATCTACAAGGATGCCAGCTGCCGATAAACCCCGAAGTAGAAGAAGCAGTCTTTGGTAGCTGTGTCCAAATTCCCTCGGAGGCTGCATTTGTAGGCCGATTATGTTATAACGACGCAACGATGGCTGTCCAAATTCGAAAACTTCTCCAAATGCCGCCGACAAATGCGTCCTCCTTTTCATCAGATTTGAAGGATGGGTCGGATGTATCCTTCGTGGCCCAAACTATCCCAGAATTCATAGCGCGGCTCAGCCAATTCCAGTTTCCAACAATGGTGGCAGCTACTTAGTTTTAATATTACTCTTATTACTCTTTCTGGGTCCTGAGTAAATCAATTTCAACGGCTGAGTTTATAAAACTCCACCGATACAATCTGCAAAATTCATCATCCGCTCTTTATTTTTAGTTAGCACATACCTTAAACACTTAAAGCTGTAAGCTAATGATAGTTATATAAGAGCAGATGCATGCTGATGCAATAAGCTGTACGTTTTACGTCCAATGAATGCATGATCTGATTAGTCGACTAATCGCAAAAATAATCGGTGGCTAGTCAACTATAAAAATAATCGTTTGTGGCAGCCGTAATGCTAACCATATCTATTACCTCAGTCTATTAAGTCTATTAATGTATTCTGTCATATCTATTTTATTGTATTTCTGAAATTCTCCCCAGGTAACGTGTGTTTATTGTACCTTTTGTATTAGGATTGTAATAACCGTGTTGTAGTTTTATGACGATGAAAGATACATTTTATTTAAATATTGCTGATGAAAATGCCCAGCTGAGGACAAGTGTTGGACATTAGCAATGATTTTGTTTTTCTTGCGGCATATCAGTATTGTATTGGAACAACAATAAACTACATCACCCCCTATCAAAAACTGGAAATATTTAAAAAAATAATAATATTTATATAGTGGTAATATAACAGTATGTTTCAATGTTTGCACACATATTTCCAAGAACTGATTATAGTGAATATTTTTGACCAACTGAGCCATCTTTTTCCTGTGAGGTATTTGCTACAGTTAATCTCAGCCTGCCTCCAGGATGTCCTGCCGCTAGCTATCCATGTGACTGGCTGGAACTGCCAGATGTGTCAATGGATTCCTACACTGAGCGATTGACTGCTGTTCGGATTCATCAGCAGGGCAATTGACTGCGGTTCAGATTCATAAGCTGCATGATTGACTGCGGTTGGCACAATAGCTGCCAGCGGCGCAAGCGGTGGCTGACAAACGACGGAGTTGAGTTGGCGGCGAGGGAAATTACCTCAGCTCTTTGCACAGCCATCATCCCACATCCTTGTGTCTTTCTCACTGCCTTTTTACTGCCACACTCAATCACTGCCAAACAGATAATACAGACAAAACTCCAGCAGAGGTGTTTGTGTGGAAAATGTGCATATGAGCAGGTGCTATTACACCCATCAGTTTTGGTGCTACACATCCTCAGACAGTTCGCATTTGCACTACAGGCAAAATAGCTACTCTGGTGCATATATGCAAAACAATCAAGACACCAAGATAATTATGAACATCCATAAGCCACTCACTGTAATAAGAGGCATGCCATTAAATATAACAAAATTAATGTAACAGTGGGAAATGAAGAAAAAAATGATTATGGATTACAATTCTCTGCTTCCCAAAATTCAATTGTCTTGTGGGAACCTAATCACTCACTGCTTAAGTCAATTTATATTATGTTTTAATTGACTGTAAGGCAGTCAGGTGGCAGCCATTATGAAAAGTGGGAAAAGGACAACTCCACATTATGCTGCATTAAAGTCAATTAATTGGAAAAGTCCTCTGTGAGGGACTGCACTTCTTTACTGCTGCTGCTCGGTTGTTGTAATTATTTTTATACACTTGCATTTGAGGTGTACCCAGCAAATGAATGTTTTAAAATGGTGAGACTGTGACAAGAGAAGATGTAGACGCTACAGTGTTCTCAGAGAGACAGTTCAATCTTGGAGGAAACTTTGAATCCAATTAACAGCTTTTGTTCGGCATACCTTAACAGGCATTGAGGAAGCTTCTTTGTATAATGCCATCCATTCAAGTCTGTGGGTAAATTCAGAAGAGTGCAGCTTATCAGGTGCATGGATGGTAGAAACACAAGGGATTTCAGTGGTGGTTTGGACTGACATTAAATTCACCAGCAGTGTAGAGGTCCAACATGTCAGGTCCAACATGTCCAACATGTCAGGAGACCTCACCACTTTTAATTTCAGTAGCACTTTCCTCTAAGTGAAATAAAACTCAAAGAAATCCACACAGTTGGTGACATATTCACATATTCACAGCAGAAAACACATTGAGGGAAAAAAAACCTCAATGAACACAATGACAACAACCTCTGAGGTTTCGGTACCGAAAAAAAGAAGATTTATTCATAACACACGTGAAAAGACCCAGGAAAACCGAGTTAACGATAAAAACGATAACAAAATAACGCTGAAAACCGATAAAAACCCTGAAAACCATACATTTCACACCTGAGCCTCAATTCGCGCGGCCCGGTACCAAACGACTCACGGACTGGTACCGGTCCGAGGCCCGGGGGTTGGGGACCGCTGCCTTAGAGGGTTAAGCAAAGAAGGTATTGCTCATGCTGTTGCTTTTGTTCTCGGTTTTGTTTGCTTTTTGTACCTTTATTTCAAATTCAAACTGGATCTTTTGAATTGTGAACGTGAACAGCATACAACTTATAAACTGCATGCTAAAATACTACTGGCTCAACAGACGTGAAACGGAAAGTACAATAAAGTTACTCTGGTAATGTATAAAAACAGAATGTTATGAAACCTACTACAGTAAGAAGACAGATAAAGTAATTCTGGACAAAAATTATTGATATTAGTATCTCGTTTACATAAATGAACGGACTGTCTACGTGGTTTATAATCCAAATGAAATGTCACTCTCATTTCAATAGTTGTAGTCAAACATACATTTTCAAGGTTCATAAAAACAAACATTTCAAAACAGAATTTAAAAGTCTCTAACAATAAAAAAACACATTATGTAAGAAGAATAAAATTCAAAGCAAGAATTAAGATAATCACGCTTTCTGCGCAGCTCTTTCTTTTAGTGTAACAGTTTACCATCAAAAATCTGTTTTCTACATTATTCGTTTGCTTATTATGCGCCAGTCTACTGTTGTGTACAGCGCTGTTGGCTGTTGTTTGTTTAATATGAAAGAAATTGAAACTTTTATAAACTATGCCAAATTGCAAAATGCTTAGCTGTGTCTCTAATAAAACCTCTGTAACTTTGCTCTGCTTCACTTTAACTGCATCAGGTAATGTTCATATGTTGATTCATGGTTTTCATCAGTTTTTTAACTACCGCAGAATAAGTTTAAGGCGGTTATCTGCTATAAAAAGCCAGAACAGGAAAATCTCCTTCATGTTTTTTAGTGTTTTATCCTCAGTTGCTTTGACACAAAGGCATCTGCTGTGATGTTTAAACCTCTGATGAAGTCTCATAAGTGTCAGCTTTGTTTTTATACATAGATATAAAAATATGGATATATACTGATAAATGATCATAATTATATTGTCTGACTCAAAATGAATCAAATTGAATTGAATCAAAGATCCAATTGACTCGAGACCTTGTGAATCAGAATCAAATCACCAAAAGTTGATTCTGTTCATCTGGACGTTTTCAGTGGGAGAAACGTGTCATCACTCATCCAAGTGACTTCTTCAGTCTCAGCTGGCTGCAGGTTTCCCCAATCTTATAAACAGTACATTTGCATAATGACTGAAACTAGCACCACTGAATGAACAATGGGCTGGGAGGTCAGTTCCTTCATCATGATTATGCAAATCTACACAAACAGGACCACCAGTGTGTCTGCAACTGGCCTTGTGCTGGCCCATGTGTGGGCCACATCTGGCAAACCAGATCTGGGCCTCCAAAGGGCCGTCATTCTTTGCGATATGTGGGCCATGTGTAAGCACATTGTGAACTGACCCTTGTATGTGAAATTAGTGGAATGAAGACACAGTTCCAAAAGCAAACACACTTGTTCGATGCTGAGAGTGGTCCTGTTGCTGAGGTTGGGGTCATCCTGTAATCTCTTACGGACTACCTCCAATGCTTCCGTGACTGGGATGCAAGTGAAGAGAGCTGTATCATCATACGAGACCACGGTTTCATCTGCCTCCATAATGACCTCTCTCACCTTCTCCACAAGATTCAAGGTATTATGGATGTGGCATTCAGAGCTACCTACCAGCGGGTTGACGATCAAAGCCAGAAACTTAGAGATGTTATACGTGACCGAGTTGATCCGTTTCAGTTATTATGCAAATGTATTGCTTATAAGATTGGGGTAACCTGCTGTCAGCTGAGACTGAAGAAGTCACTTGGATGAGTGACGAAACGTTTCTCCCACTGAAAACGCTACGTCCAGATGAACAGAATTAACTTTTGGAGATTTATTTACCTGGATGATTGAGAATGGATCAAGACAGAATCAAATCAGTTATAGAAATCAGTGATTTCACCCAGCCCTAGTGATTTGGCACTATATACATAAAACTGAATTGTATTGTAAGGTAAAGACCCTACAGTAATAAATAGAAAACCGAGAAAACCCCAACAATCATACAAAACCCTATGAGCAAGTGCTTTGGTGACAGTGGGAAGGCAAAAACCCCTTTTAACAGGAAGAAACCTCCGGCAGAACCAGGCTCAGTGAGGAGCAGCCATCTCCTGTGACCGGTTGGGGGTCAGGGGAAGAAGAGAGGACAAAGGTGAGGACTGCTGTGAACAGGCCTGATTTGGGAAACGTGGAACGTGGCAAGGATGCCCCAGAATGCCGAGAGCGAATGTGACCACTGAGGGGCTGATGATGGTCTCGATCTTATAGGCCATTGAAATGGGGTCGAGCTGACAGAGAGTGGAGGACTGCACTGGCCTTAAGAAGCCCTTTGCTGAAGATGACACACCAGATATCTATTCAGATATCGATAGTATTGATAGCAATGCTGGTATCGGATGGATGATATCATGATAGGATCGATAGATACTTTGTTTCTATTTCTATAAGTAATTTGAAACCCCCAGTTTCAAATTACATGAAAAGCTGAAGGGTGTGTTAATGTTGCACGCTCAGAGAGACATGACTCCATTCTCCTTTTGGCAACTTTATTCTCCTTAGTTCAGGTTTGGAGTTTACAGGCAGCATAGCATATCATCAGCAAACATTGCTCTCACGTCTCAGACACTGTTTTTTCTCTTTTCTGCGCTTACTGATGACATCACTTGTCTGAACTCTGACCTCCTGGAGCTAGTGAACTACAAAAACTAACTGGAAATGTGTCCAAAAATAAAACACAATTAAATAAGAATAGTCTTTAAAGATTTTCCCAACGATTCAGAAAAATGTAAGTTTTATAACTACTTTTAGAGCGCAACATTAACTAATTGTTGTGTACATTAAAACACACAGTGATTTAGTGGTAATTAAAATCAGAATTTCCAGATTCATGATGATTCAGCCCATAGATCGTTACACACTACTCTCAACCTGTCTTTTTAAGTTAAAAGTATCGGTATGAGTTTTGGTATCGGCAATACTGGCCCACTACTTGGTATCAGATCGATACTAAAATTTGCAATATCGCACAGCACTACCAGATATGTGGTAAAATGATTCAAACTGCTGTGTATGTGACCTACATTTTGTCAGTATTAGAAATTTCTTCATGGTCATCAAGGGCAGTGTAGCTAGTTTCAACTGTCACCATAACTATTAAGGTAAGTTTTCAAACTTTTTATCTTTACATACTTCAATTCAGTTTTCACATTACAGTAATGTTTAAGATGAAAGTTTGTATAAAAAACCTTTTTCAGAGGAGGTCCCACCACTGACCACCTTGTGAGGAACTGGTTTCTCTCTTCAGTCATCTTGAGCTCACAAACACCAATGAAATGACCATCCTCTGTACAGTTGGCACTGCAAAACCAAGTCGAATGGGCTTTTCATAGTGGGTTCCTGGGTTTAGGTGAATAATAGAAACAAAAGGGGAAAACGAAGGACATCAACTTTTTTGCAGTGTGTAGCAAATGTTTTTTCAGAAGTAAGTTATAATTCATTTATGTTTTTCTTTTTTTGTTTTCAGTGGGTGTTTGAGTTGGTTTAGGCAACATACTGTTGTTTAGAAAAATGGTTATTGTTTGAACAACACAAAATAAACTGTCATTTCTTCTCATTTAAAATCAGTGGTGGTAACAGGATGCACTGCCAGCTATTACTAACTTAACCACCTCTAGTTGCTCCTTTTGATATCGAGGTGCAATGGCTCTCAAATGATCCACTTGATGTCTGACCTCCAAATGCTGAGGTCATTGCCATGAGTGCTGCAATGAAACATGACTGTTAAACTGAAAGATTTGCTTTCAGCTCAGCTCTCTGTTCACCAGAATTGGCACAATGTTAGCATTATTGCAGTTACAACACTAATCTGTCTATTTTACTGAGCAAGAGACCCTATTTGATCCTATTTGATCTCTTTTGCTGGGGCAGTCTTCAATTTTTTGGCAAAGAACCACAGAGCTTGAGTTGGAGGTACTAACTTTCCACCATGCTGGCTGTTTCACACATTGGTATAACTGATCTCAGTGCATACTGAAAATCACATTCTGATGAAGGGCACCAACTTCACAGCAAAATAACACTGTTGGTTAATTTAAAATGTTGATGTAATAACTCCATATAAAATCCCAGACAACACCTGGGTTGGGACATGCCACCCCGGTCACCAAGGAAGGGTAAGTGACGTATATGTCATCGTAACCTACTGTGTGTCAACATCTAATGCAGTATTACAATTTCATGTATTTCTATGAGCTTAGAGTGTTACATAATTTGAGTTAGCTATGAGATAGATAACTGTATTTATTGTAGTCTATTTGCAAAAAGATCAGAACAAGTTTGTTCAACCTTTGGAAAGACTTGAAACTGTGGTCTCATGAAATTGTGTTCTACTCATTAAAAACAAAGCCATAATCAGGTTAAGGTCAGGCTGAGACAAATCCACTCTGCAGTGCAGTATAAAGATGACAGCAAATGTAAAGGTATGGCTTTTATATAACTACTAACACAAGTTGACTAATGTTGTAATTTAAAGGGTAGAACATACAGGCTAACTAGTGGAGACTGTTTATACTTTCATTCCTTAATGATGCTTCCTCAACCCCCACTTATTAACAGAAATGTCAGCGGCACCAATCAAACTGTGACATAAAGCTATAACTCCCTGTTATGACCTAAACTACTGTTGTTGGACTCAAGGCAAAGATAATAAAATGGTGATATTTTCTGAACAGGACATTCCTGTTTTTCTATTCTCTGATAGTACAAATCATCATTTCTTTTCACCTTACATTTTGTGCATTTTCCTATATCTCTAGTACAAAACCATGGACAAGTGGATCAATACAATTCACTTTTTTGTTATTTTTATTCGTTTTGGTCCATTGGTTGTGGCAGCAAATTAAATTGAGAGATTGCAAAGGGCGAAGTCTGATACAAAAGGGCTACAGCTGGCAACCTGGAGGCTCATTCTGTTCAGAAAAAAGAGGCAATGTTGCACTGACCCAGCAATATATAAAGGTAGATGAGAGCACTGCAAACACCCACGCGAGTGTTATGTCAGCCAGTGTCTTCCAACAAACTGAGCTATATATGTTAATCTACATGCATACATATTGTGTATGTGTGTATGTGTATGTATGCATACTATGTTGCCAAAGGTATTCGCATGTCTGCTGTCACACGTATATGAACTTGAGTGACACCCTATTCTTAACCCATACTTTTTAATATGATGTTGGCCCACCTTTTTTATAGCTGCAACATTGTCAACCCTCCTGGAAAGCTTTCCACAAGGTGTACAAGTGTGTTTGTGGGGATTTTCAACCATTTATCCAGAAGCATATTTGTTAGGTCTGACACTAATGTTGGACGAGATGGCTTAGCTTGCATTCTGCACTCTACTTCATCCCAAAGGTGTTCTATGAGATCAAGACTCTGCAGGCCAGTCAAGTTCTTCCACGCACAACTTACTCATCCATGTTTTTATGTACCTTGCTTTGTGCACTGGAGGGCAGTTGTGTTGGAACAGGATGCTGTGGGAAACTGTTTCTAACTATTTCTAAGTTGGGAGCATGAGAGTTCATTGGAACTAAGGGGCCAAGCCCAACTCCTAAAAACCAAACCCACACCATAATTCCCCCTGCACCAAACTTTACACTGCACAATGCAGTCAGACAAGTACTATTCTCTTGGCAATGACCAGACTCATCAATCAGATTGCCAGACCAAAAAGAGTAATTCGTCACTCAAGAGAACGCATCTCCACTCCACTCCACTACATCCAACACTTTGCTTTGCGCTTGTTGATGTAAGGCTTTGGTACAGATGCAGCTGACTGACGACTGCCCCTCCCTGAGCTTGGTTTTGCCAGAGGTTTCTTTCTGTTTAAAGGGAGTTTTTCCTTCCCACTGTCACCAAGTGCTTGCACAAAGAGGTTAGTTTGATTGTTGGTGTTTTCTCTCTGTTACTGAAGAGTCTTGACCTTGATATTAAGCATCTCGAGGCAACTGTCGATGTAATTTGGCGCTATATAAATAAAATTGAATTAAAATGGAATTGAATTGTAAGTTGGTTACCTTGGCGCTCCACATGTCTCACCATCCACTCACTCTGCTCTCGGATTTTTCACACGGCCTACCTCTTTGTGGCTGAGATGCAATCATTCCAAAACGCTTCCACTTTAATATAATAACTCTAACATTTGAGAGTGGAATAATTAGCAGTGAGGAAATTTTACGACTAGGCTTGTTGCACAGGTAGCATGTACAATGCTGAGTAACTTATTCTTTTACGTTAGTAGAAGCAGTCTTCATGGCTAGGTGCTTGATTTTACACACCTGTGGTCATGGAAGTAATTGTGTAACCCACGTCAGCCCACGTGACGTCCCTCTCTTGATTCGCTGCATCCACGGAACGGCAAAGATGAGACTCGGCTGTGAGACTTGAATGGCGTCAAGAACAGCATGGGAAATGTCTCTCCATTCAACCATAAAATTGAATTAACTCAGCACTAAGTGTCTTTAACCTTTGGCAAAAGCAACACTTTAGCTATTAGCAGCTGGTCGTTCGTTTAAAATTGCTTTATTCAGCGGCATTTTACCGCAAGCAGAACTCTGGAACTTTGTAAATTACTGTTTTTGTACACTTTAGTTTATTTAAATACTTAAACGTGCTCTTTTTTAAAACAGTGTGCAATTTATTGATTATTGTTACATGTTGCCTTCAATTTGGCTATGCTGTGTGTTAGACACTTCCTTCTTTCATGCCGTTTCCGTATTTGTTTGTAGCAAATACTACCTGAACATAGCCTGAAGTGTTCAGATAAAGCTACGTAGCTAAAACAATTAATGAACTATTGTACTTTTGTGAAATGTGATAATGCAATGATCTGATCCACACTATTGTATGGAAATGTGGAATCATTGATCTGTTTACCAATAAACTGATTTTAAATTGAAATACTAATGGACTTTTTCTGGCCCTACAGGTGGCGAGCTGGTAGGACCATTCCTTTTTCTCTTTTCCCCTTCTGCCTGTTTTTGGATTACAGACATATCCCCCCCACCTCGTGAAACTGGAACCTAAAGAGAAACTCCTGAAAATTGATCTTTAAAAGAACTTCAAAAAGAACTCTCAACTCAGGGATTTAAGAGACTTTTGAACAGAGAATCCAAGCAGTGAAATTAATTGTGGTAGATTTAATTATCTTGTGTATTTATTTTGTTCCCTTTTTCCCCAATTTATTTGATATATTTTTGGTTTTCCTTAAGACATTTTATGACTCTGGTCTCATCAATCACAACGTCTGGGCTCCACAAAGAACAGCGTCAGTCAGTCACATCCAGCTATTGCAATAAAACTAGTCCTTAAAATTTGCATTGAATCAAATGATTTGGATGGGTGTGTGAATAAATTTAACAATATAGTGTATATGCATATTATTTTACATAGTTATATAGTTGTGTAGTTGTATATAGTTGTTTAGAATGCCAAAACCTTCTTCAGTTTGTCCAAAACAGAACAAAATCAGCTGAAACTCTGCAGATTCTGCATTTTATGCTTTTTTTAAATTATTATTATTATTATTATAATTGTACTCAGTAAATGTAGTGCTGTCACTGCATTAGATATAATTCTCATTGTGGGGCCCAAACACTTCAACCAACTTTCTTATTTTAAGTGGATTTATTGATATTTTTTCCAAATATCAATCATCCAACATTACAGTTCTCTCTAATATTCAAACGCCTACACTGCAGGACAGAAGATTATCTAAAGCCTGACTTTTATCAGACGGGCTGTTAAGAAGCAGGAAAGACTGTCATCATGTGTCAACTGCAGGTTAACATCTCACTGCTTTTGCTGCCTTTTGCAGCTGGAAAAATGTTGAGGCCCCACAAAGTCACAAGTTATGAATATTAAGTGAAAATGATGAACTACCTCAAAGAAAGCAATATGCAGCTCAAAAGGTTGAGGCTGCAGGAGAAGGCAATTCTCAGAGTTTTGCTTAGCTACTTTCAGGCTTATTGAGTTTACCTAGAGAGTGACTTGGGGGAGTTAAAACATATTTAACTGTGACATGATAGACACACTTCAAACTTTAAGCTTTTAAAAGTCCAAATGAGTGAGTTATAAAATAACTCATGACAATGGAGTTAATATGAAAAGGAAAAGTATCCGTTTTAACCAAAACCATTTTTTGTACTATAAACAAGCTTTTTAATGGTCTAAGGAATTTTAATATCAGAGAACAATGGGGGTTAAGTCCCTTTTGGAGCCAGCCTCAAGGGGCTATTCGAGGAACTGCAACTTAATTCTTTTGAGGTTTTTGTGTGCACGTATGCTTTCTGTCTGTGATTGGTTCTGATCTGGTCACACTATACTTTCTCTTCAGGGGAAGGGTGAGGTCAGCAGACCAGGGCCATCACTCTGACTGTGTAATAATCATTTAATAGGATTTTTATTTATGAGGACTAATGTGACATTTTGTTTTAAGTTGGGGATTAGGTGTAATAGGTAATTGATCCTCTTCTGGAGTTGTAAGTCTAGATTTAATAGTCAGCACCGTCATAACCATGACTCTGTTTGATAACAAAAATACAGGAAAGCATGAATCACAGATTCCTTGCTTAAAGTACACTGATACAAAACGTGCATTGTGAGTCCATTTAAAGGATAAATATCTACAAGGTGAAGAAGTGTCCTTGTAAACAAGTGTTTTACAGAGCTTAAAGGATGACTCACAGCACAGTGTGAGCGAGGATTCAAACATCCCTTCCCTTACACCAGCCACTCTTAAGTAACTACTGTGGAATTTAAAGAGGAATCGCACCACTACATCACCATCTGGTGGAATACTATTTTGAAATCCTAATTTTCTTAATAGCTTTTTTCCCTCTTACCTTCTCATTTGTTTCCTGAGGTTTTTTTGTTTTTTTTACCAGTGTTAAAGATGTTGATGGATCGTTTCAAATACCACAAATACCACAAAACTGCATGACAGTCAAAGAGGGGATGGGTTAGACCTGCAACCACGGAGCAGATTAATCAGCAGCTGTACAGCTTAAGGAAAAGCAGCTGTTTGACTGCACATGCAAAGCAATCAAATTTAAAAAAAAAATAAGATTTGACTACCAGATGTGAAGTTACACCCCAGGCATCCTGTGAAATGACTACAGGGGAAACCTTATCACTTTGAGCTTCATCATATAAAATATATAAATTAATGGCTAATGAAAGTACTGCTTACATGCACAGTTTCTGTGCTTAACATTTCAACACAGTTACAAGCGATGTTTTCCACAGGAATCTTATCAGGACAAGTAATGAATAAATATTTGTAAGGTCATCCAGTCTTTACCAGATAGTCAACCCTAACAGAGTGTTCAGTCCCCACCCCGAGTACCAAGTTTTGGTTATCACAGGAAATAAAAAAAAAAAAAAATTCTGAACGATATCCAAAAAAAAAAATAATTCACATTTTTTCAAAACAAAAAAATACTTGTCACCAATGATTGGTCAGATCTCAGACGATTTCTAAATTGGCTGTAGGTTTGGACATCACAGTGTATGTTTGTGGCTTTGTGTGTTGCTCTGTGTTACGTTGGTAATCTGTTCAGCTGTGCCCTATTATCATACGTTATCATCTATTAGTTTATCATTATATACATTACCAGTGCTATATACTGTTACTCACAATAATACCTGCTTTTGATGGAAAGGTCACAGAGAGGAGGAAGTAATAAAAACAGCTGGAAATGCTCTTATTACATGACCCACACTATGCTGTGGGGTACCAGGTATAGTAAAATCCATCTTGTTTAGGTCAGATATTATATCTATATTAGTAACTGACTTTGTCTATGTGTAACTATAAAATGGGATTCTTATTTTCCCTGACTCGGCTAATATACTCGGCTAAATAGAAAAAAATAAGTAGAAGACTTGGAGTGGAGGAGTTCAAGTGCTCAGGGTCTTGTTCACAAGTGACGGAAGAAGGGAGCGGGAGATCGACAGACGGATTGGTGCTGCGGCTGCAGTGAAGCGGTCGCTGAGGAAGTTGAGATGGTTCAGGCATCTGACAAGGATGCCTCCTGGACACCTCCTGGGTGAGGTGTTCCAGGCATGTCCCATCGGGAGGAGGCCCCAGGGCAGACCCAGAACACGCTGGAGAGGTTACACTCTCCTGCGTTAGTTCCCAGGCCAATCTCTCAGCTGGCCTGGGAATGCCTTGACAAGCTGGAGGAGGCGGCCGGGGAGAGGGAGGTCTGGGCTTCTCTGCTTAGGCTGCTGTCCCCGAAACCCGGCCCTGGATAAGCAGAAGAAGATGGATGGATGGATGGATAGAAGACTTGGAGATAATTAATGTCCCATACAAAACAAATCTTTCGTGGGACAAGGGTAAATAGTATCAAACATGCATCCATTTTTTATTAAATATTTAGAGCAAATATTGCAGGAGAAAATGTTTTTAAAAAAATGCTCGTCTAGTTCCAAAGTTGAATTATTTCTCATAAATATTCCAAAAAAAGAACAATCAACTAGCCATTCACGTTTTCCCTAAATAGAGAAACCTGACAAAAATACAAGGGTCAACACCAAAAAAACACTAAACCTAAAAATCCATCATACGAATAAAAATAGAAATTGTAGACAAGTATTTGACATTTGATAAAAGTGTATGGTCCACATACCTTGTTTAAAGAAAAACAGAATTACTGGTCCAGCTACAATTAGTGATTTGTCATCCTTGTCCCAGTTGCCCAATGCATTACTGCAGTAATGCAGTACTATTAATATTGCAGCAATCTTATCTCCACAGCAGCCTGCTCTTTCTACAGTCCCAAAACATATTCAGAATTCCCTGATCCCCTT
Organism: Perissodus microlepis; assembly: GCF_051167445.1. Taxonomy (NCBI): domain Eukaryota; kingdom Metazoa; phylum Chordata; class Actinopteri; order Cichliformes; family Cichlidae; genus Perissodus; species Perissodus microlepis. The sequence goes on along the minus strand of NC_140471.1, from coordinate 3,635,785 downwards.
AGACAGATTTCCACAGCGATGCACTCTTGTTTTTTCTTTTTAAAGTCTTGTTTCTTTTCATCTCATCTGAGAAATAAGAAGTGTTCAAATGACTAGAACATCCTCATTGATGGCAGCCCATAAGTAGCTTGTGGGTCATGGGTTGGAGGATGCTTAAAAATTGTTTAAAAACATGTAATTTCATCTCAAATGTGTATTTATGTAAGTAAGGACTGGGCACAGTCATTTCTACTGCAAACTCTTTTCAGGGGCAGACTAATCCACATTTGGTGCTCCAATGAATATTTGGGACAACAAGATGTTCTTTGTGGATATGAGTTGAAATAAACTACATAGCATATGTTGACAGTGCATCTCTTGAAAATTGACTAAATGAATTAAACATTTAATTCATTTATTCACTTGTTTAAGCATACACTGAATAGCTTGACCCAGTGTCCTAGTACAACATAGTGGCGGTGTTTTCATGTAAACTCTGTTGTGCGCTTGAAAGAAGTATGCGTCTCTAAGAGACTGTTAAATTAAATGAACAACGCCCTGCTATGTGTCTGTGTAATGTCCCATGGTCTCTAATAAATGGCCTGATGAAAAGCTTTGTAAAGCTAACACTGCTGGTACACAATGAGATGTATTTTTAATGAGGTGCTGTGTTTAAGTGTTTAAAAGTGTCTCTGCAGAAAATGTTACTGTCACTTCCAATCTTGCATTATCCTGTCCCACACTCCCAGCAGACCTCACAGACAACGGTGCTGACCAGCCTCTTTAATTATGGAGGCAGGTGAGGGTTTTAATGGAGAGTGCAGTTAGTGAAGGTGTCTACCACTGTGTGTAAGTTTAATGGCCCTTAGTTACTAATATGTGTGTGGAAAAGTTCTTGCTTTGTTCAAAAAAAAGAAAAAATTACTGGTGTATTTATGTGTACAAGCTTATTTTGGTCTTAACACTGCGTTTGCATCAGTAAATCAGAATCATTCGGAACCAAAGGGTTGGGCAATCTGCATATTATCTGCACACTGCTACTCCCCCACTTCTCTATATAACCAAACACATTTACCTCCAGGCAAATTCTGAAAATTGTTTGCTCTGATACACTCACTGTAGCTCAAGTTTAAAAAAAAAAAAAGAATACTAAGATAGCAGGTAGAGGACAAGGAGGGCCCAACTTGTCAGCCTCAGATGACAAACTTGCTGCAATTAATATATATATATATATATATATATATATATATATATATATACATACATATCTTCTCCGTCATCTTTAGGATTGGGGTAAGAGAATCACACTGTAAGTGCTGCAGTGATACTTGCCATACAAGTAAAGATTCTATTGGTTACCACCAATAAAGTACTGCTGGAAAGTGTGCTGTTGGCTGAAGACAATGGAAGAGGAATGAAGCCATGAAAGGAAACAAGGTGTGAGCTTGGAGGTGAGAGCAGGACTTTAAACATAAAACTTTAAATGTCTTTTAAAAGGATAGCTGGATGATATTTTGATGAAAATGAAGGTATCGTTTGTGCAGGAGACCAGCTAGTAAGGCCAGGTGCACTAGAGGTAGAGTCAGGCTTTTCTACCATGTGGTTGACAGCAAGAGGAATGTGAATAGTGAATAGTGTTGTGGAGGTGAAGAGAGTGACAGACAAAATCACGAGTTTAATACTCGGTTCTAAATGTTGTCAGAGCGTATGCAACACATATTGGATCTCAGTTAGACAGCCAATCTTCATCCAACTCATATCAGGCAGTACGTTGAATATAGTGCTAGAAAGTGTCCCCAGTGGGGAGAGGGCAGGGATTGGAACAAATTTCAATGGACATGTAGGTGAAATCAACAGGGGTGTTGAGCAGGTGTTGTGTAGTTTTGGTGTTAAGGAGATAAATAAAAGAGTTACTAGATGACAGGAACAGTATAGCTTCCTCATCCACATCGTCTGGACGAGTATTTGCAATAATCAGAAAACACCTTTCAGCTTTTTATGTATTTTGAAACTGGGTTTTTGGAGACTGTGAGGTGTCTGTTCCTAAATGACTTTGGGTTAACTTGTGCTTAAATGTGTTATTGGCTATAAATAAGGCTATTAGGGTTATTATGCTCAATCAATCAATCCCATACCACTACAAGCGTCAGGGTCACTGCAAAGCATCGGTATCAGTACTATTGATATTTGGTCCACCTGTGTCCACCTAGAGAAGTGAGTCTCGGGCTGAAAATAAAAATGCTCTTTGACCCAAACCTGCAGCCTTCTTTATCTTAGTTAAAGGGTCATCAGTCCTGTGAAAACATTTTGGAAATTTGCACTTTTTCTTCCCAGTTTAATTCTTTATGTTCTGGTTCAATTGCATAACCATAAACCACTTGCAGAACTTATATTAAGGTACATTGTATAACCCACACATATGTGTAGTGAGCAGCCAAAGACTAAAAGGTGCTCAAACAACATTAAATATGCCTGATAAAGAAATAAGAACAAATGGCTCAAGTGATCCAATAACATGCTGATGATATGAAAAAGAGACACTGACTAGTCTTTGGACTTTCCCACACATGCTGACTTTGTGATAAGATATATATCGAATAAACCCAATAAACCTGTTCGAATAAACCCAAAGTTCAGGAACATCTTCTTTAGATCTGTTCAGTTTTATTCATGTGGCACCACTTAAACAGTCAACAAATTTTGACTCAAGTATGTTATATTGTAAGGTAAAGAGCCCAAAGAGTTAATCTCAGACAAATGTTCACACAAATGTGAATTAAATTCACTTCATTAATGAAGTGAATGTAATTCAGTAATCAAAGGTGTTTGGCTATAACTGACTACATGTGTATACTGTATCATAAGTGGACAGACATGGATGTAAACCACACCTTAACCATTTGGCTGAGGCAAAACTACCACAAGGCAGTGATTCTAACTAAAAGGTACTCTGGATATTATTAAATGTGAACATATCGTTGAATGAATGTAAATAAACTCATTTACATGAGGGCAACCTGATTTCAAGGAAATAAAAATGCTCAAATTTGAAAGCTTGTGAGTTATTTTGTTCATGTATCAGCTGTTTAGTCGTTTTATGACAAGATGGATGCTGTCGTTATATTTTAGTATAGTGTTTGAGTTAAGGAGAATAAAAGAATATTTAACATTAATTGTACCAATGTTGTTGTGTACGAAGCACAAATTAATTTAAGTTTAAATTTATGAATTTTTGAGTACATGGTGTACTAGGTTGTAATTGCATAGAAATGTACGTTTAAGGATATAAAGAACTATATTTAATGAGTTACAGTGGAAAGAAGTGCTTGGAAATAGTAATATAAACAGAAATTTCAATTTTTCTATTAACGGAAAATATCAGTTAATGATACAGAAAATATACTGTGAATAAACGGAATTTTCCGTTTTATAGCTGAAGGAAATGTCCGTAAATAGTACAGAGAGTATACTGTAAATCTACAGAATTTTCCGTTTTATCATTTACAGAAAAGTCCGTCAAACTTCCGTAAAAGAACAGAAAATGTACTGGCAGAAAATTACCAGGACATTTTCCGTTTTTCTACGGAATATTGTTTTTTACAGTGCACAGAGCTTCAACACTGGACAGATTATATCAACATGGAAGTGCTAATATCAAATTGCATTTTCATAATGTTGGGTGACTTGTAGGAAGCGTGGCGCTGTGATCCTGGGAGTCTGCTGCATATACCCAGCCACTACAGTAAGCAGTCTTCCTGCGACCTGGCAGATATTAAGAGGTTTAAAAGTGGTTGGCTTTTCGGACAGCCATAGCTCTGAATACCTGAGGCATGTCACTTTAAAAATAGTGTGCAATGTTTGGACTAACTGCAATGTTTCATTGTACATATTGCCATTGTTCTATTGTATGCAGTGTTATGCTTTCTGTTTTGTAGTTGATGTGTTGGAAATGTTATGCAGTCAGTCGCTTTTAAATGGTTTAGAAGGTTATGGTTATTGATCATAATATTCATAAGAAAGTGAAAATAGCCAAATAATGTAAAATAAGGATGAAGCTGTCAGCTGGTTTTTCTTTGGGAGTCACCAACCACCTCTGATTTAAAAATACAAGACATGTGAAAGGAACAAATCAATCAGGCTGATTAATGGCATTGATTATTTGAACTCTTTTGTCATCTCAGCAGTGCTTCAAAGGATTACTACAACTCACGGAAATGTGCCCTTTATACACCCACCTCGTACATGCAGGTGGATTTAATCCACTCATTAGAAGGCTATTTATGCAAATCAAACCACAGCCCCTTAGAAACAAGGCTCAAGTTTCCAGATGAGCGTTGCTGACTAAGTAGTATTATAACAGAGAGAAAGATGATATGAAAACTAAGTGCAACCTACGTCCCACGTAGCTATGGTGAAGGTTAGATTGTATAGTATAATGAGGTTGTGGCCGGGTTTGTTGTACTACTATATGTATACCAATACCCTTTAATTAAATTAATAAGGACCACCACAGCTATACCTTACAAGTGTCCTTCATCAGGTATTTATTTGGGAAAGAAAACATAAAATAAAATGAAAAACAGTTACTTTCTCATGAAATTAATCAAAATAAAATAAACCACTGTAACAATTACTGCATGGTATATCAATAAAGATTTTAAAAATTATTTCTATCTAAAAAAAAAAAACCCCCGACCTTATACCTTTAAAGTGGAATGGCTTTTACTTTTTTAAATAAGTAAAATAAATAATAATGATTTGGATTCGCTCATCAGTCTAACAACCAAAGGCAATATGACTGAAGTTAGATTGCTAAACAAATTAGGTTACACACACCAACATATTGCTCCTCTTCCAATCAGCCAAACTTTCTTCTCCTGAACAATAAATGAACACAAAAATCATGAAATCCTTTCAATTATTGAACCTTTAAATAAAGAACCTTGTGAAACTAAACATTTGATTTTTTTTAAAAATATACTCAGATCTAAATACTTTCAGCCAGGGCTACATAAGTAAAAGTGTGTGCTCAATGATATGATATGAAGCTTATAAACTCAGATTGTTATTTTAGACAAAGAAACACTTTCTTAGTGAGAATTCATGACGAGACTGATAGTTTCTAACAGAACAACACAAGAGTCAAATCAGCAAAATTAATTTCAAAACAAGGCTGTCTGGTAGTGATCTCAGAAGATGAATAGCAGTTTTAAATGCCTTCTAAAAGAGGAAACAAGGTCGATGCTCTAATATCTTTAATTAAGGTCTCAAACACTCTCAATAACCTGTGCAGTTTGCCCAGGAACAAACAGCAAATAGACATTAGTGGTTCGTAGGAGATGGTGGAAACAAAAAACAGAGTTAGAAGAGCGCTAGACTAAACAAACTAATTTGCTTGCTGGGTCTATGATTAATAAATATTGATGATCGGCTTTAGAGATCTGAATCTCCTGGAGTCAGTCATAAAGTATGCCTGCGTGTATAGTAGATAGGGTTTGTCCTCAGTACCTTTCTTCTCGTTGCAGTCTGCACTAATGTTAGCCAACATTAAATCAATAAGTGAGGGATTGTAATGGCTTAAATCTATTATCTGTGGAAAACACAAAAAAAAGAGTCCCCAGCTTGTTGCTTGCACTCTCCTTCGCTCAATTTAAAAACAGCTTTTCCCCAAACACAACACAGGATGCTCCGAGCTTGATTAATCAACTATTAAATGAGAATTATTTAAGCTAATGGTCCATTAGTGACAACGTGACACACTGCTTACTTTCTCCTCACAGTTTCTCCCTCTGTTTTTCTTTGTGATGGACAGGGGAGGTCGCCAATCCAATTAAAACGCAATAAAAAATAAAGGAACTCTTTCCAGGGAAGAAAAGTTTACTAAACAGTTATTTTTTCCATCGACCACTTCAGACTTCATTTCAGTGGATCATATGAGACTATCACTTCCTCTGTTTAGTCCTGTTTGGTGTGATTTTGAAGAACTGGTAGACATATATTGATGGGTTTTGTAGCAGCAGATTATTGACAGATAAAAAACAAACAACAAAAAAACGACCATGTTTTTTATTTATGGCACATTATGGAATATCCCTAAACTCTTAAATCATCCTGTTGTGTGCCAGCTCAGTCAGTGTGGGACTGAGTGAGCTTCACTTGGCTCGCTCCCAGAGCCCTTCCTGACCAGCTTTTACCTACCAGCACTTCTTTCCACAGGCTTAGCTCATCTCGTGCCAATAATTTACTCCTACAATTGGTGATCATGCACTGATCAGCACTGGCTAACAGATGTTTCTCATTTCTACCCTCCCTATGCAACTCTCACTCTTTCAAAATTTCAAAAACAGCTAAAAAAAAGAACGTTTTTTAAAAGAAAAAACTTCTTAAAAATCACACGGTGTATTTGAGCTGTTCTCTTCCTTTCACTGTGTACATTGCATTTCTTTGTTGGTGTAAATAATGCCTTGTAAAATGCTCTTTCAAATCTATAATCATTATTCTGAAAGAGAAACCCACTACAAAAATATACACGAAACAGCACGTGAGCATATCTATGAAAGAGAGGGCTATACAACTACATTATACCTGTTATTTCACAATATTTATTTCCTCTTTCTTTTTCAAATAGTGATAAATGCAGCAGATAATTCAAGTCTTTGAATGCCCAGGCTCTCACTGTGAAATAACCATCTGATGTTTATTCATTGTTAAAATGTCTTTGCACTTATGATCATTATCATCTGGATCTTATACCTCACCTCCCTTTCACTTAGCACCACTTCACTGAGTTTACCTTCCATCCAACCATCTTCAGCCTCTCTTGCTCTAGGCTCAGTTTTTTAATCTGTTCACAGACCGACAGGACCAAGACACTCAGCGTAAATAAACAAAGAAGTGCAAAATCAAACTATAACTGAATCTATAGAAATCTACCAGTGTAGGTTGGGTCTTCAGCAGAGGCAGCTGCCCTGAAACAGGGTCAGATTACAGGTGAGTGTTGTGATATAATTGTACAATCAGGTAAGTGGCAATGTTCTGATGGAAACTGACAAGGCTTTTTTGTAAAACTCCACCAGTCCGCTGAACATAGCGGTAATTTAGTCCAATTGAATGGAGGAGATGGAAAGAAACAATGCCAGCTGTTACCGACATGACTGTCAGCAAACCAACAAAGAATCCTAAGTGAATGTAAGTATAACTCGATGGCATTCACAGTAATGGACCAGACACAATGTTTCCAAAAAGTGCACTTATTGTGTCCAGAATATTTTATTCTTCCACCGACTCAACTTCATGTCCCAGCTGTCACATTTTGTGATGCTGTGGGCTGGAAACTATCCCAGCATGCCAAAAGCACTGGGAAAAGGTCTTTCTTTCTCACAAAATCCCCAGAGGGCTAGAGAGTTGGATGAGGCATGCAATGGAAAGGTCAGAATATACACATGTACAAACAAATAACAACTCCAGCAATGCCAACGTAAATTTCCTCATTTTGTATAACTTAAGATCACAGGTTCACGAATGGCCTGTTGATCAGTTCAGGCTAAAATGTCTGAGCAGATCAAAACTGTTAGTTTTGAAATAAAACTGTGATGTAAATCCAGCAACATCCAGTGTTTGATCCTCTCATCCAACACATCCTCAGGATTTCATGTCAGGTGTTGGTCCACATCCTTCGTTGGTGTTGCCAGGTCACCAGTGATGAGCCCTACATGAACCTTATGCTAGCAGACTAATAAATGTATGGTTTGTTTTTTTTGTTTTTATTATTCTCCCATGTCTCGGGGTGGCAGTACAATCTGGAGTAAATAAATTGCCTTGGGATAATTTCAGTTAGTTTAAACACTAGAATAATTATCTTGTTTTGCAGGTTTAACAATACACCTGTGAGACATGGTTTCAAAGAAGATACAACTTTATTACAAATTCTCCATATTAAATAAAGAAAAACAATTTAAATAAAAACCTTGAACAAAGTAAGTTACTGCAACACACATTAAGTATAAGCCTAAACACAGCCCTTAGAACTAATAGCACTAAGAACCTAAAAGGGTATAAGTCTTAACTCTGTTGCAGGGGCCGTAGAATAAGGACAGACAAAAATGCACACATAAACTACACACCAAACTTAACATCCAAGGTGCTGCAAGGTGGGGGTTGTGATGACACGGGTTACTGCTCTGGTGACTGTTACTGGTCGTCCACCTTTATTCCTATCAAACACTTACTTACTTAGTTCCTCCTATGCCGGGCGGTGCATCGGGCAGCTCGTGATCTCCATCCATGTCAGTCAGCAGCGACTGCTTCAGCTTCGTCCCAGGCAATGTCGACAGTTCTCAGATCGTCCATGAATGTTCGACGCCATGTGGTCTTTGGTCGGCCTTGCTTTCGCTTGCCAGTGCGTGGACGCCATGTAATGGCAATCTTAGCTGGGCGATGAGGGGGTAGGCGTAAAATATGGCCCGCAAAGCGGAAGCGCCTTTCTGCAACAACATCGGCTAACGGGCGGGTGCCTGCTCTTCGTAGGACCTCCTCATTTGTTTTTTGGTCCCGGTAGGAAATTCTCAGGATTCGCCGCAGGCCACGTTGTTGAAGCACGTTCAACTCAAAGCAGGTGTTGAATAATTGCACTTGTTGAGCGCCAGGTTTCACTAGCGTAAAGTGCAGTAGGGAAGACGATAGAGTTCAATAGTCTGATCTTGACCCTAACATTCAGGGAGGTCGAGTTCCAAATAGGTTGGAGACATTGCAGGACACCAACTTCCTTCCCTACTCTGGCGTCGACATCCCGATCAGAGACCCCGTCATTCGAGATGATGCTGCCAAGATATGTAAAATTCTCCACCTCTTCAGCACGTTGTTGGTTGATCATGACAGGAATGCGGGCACGTGCAAAGCCAACTCGGAGTATCTTGTTTTTTTTGGCGCTGATTCTTAATCCAACTTTCGTCGCCTCCCTCTGCAGGGCCGCGGTCAACTTTTGGAGGTCTTCCTGAGTCGAGCCCAGCAGGGTGATGTCATCTGCGAAGTCCAAGTCAGTGAGATTACGCGCTTCGTGCCAGGGCACACCGATGCCAGCATGGTCAACTGATCGTTGCATGATGAAGTCAATTACCAACAGGAAGAGGAAAGGCCTATCAAGCAACAAGGAAGAAAAAAAAAAAAAACGGCAACAAGGAAGAAAAAACACAATCACAAAATCACAGTTAGCTGAAATATTGGCAGCACAGCCTAAGATTCCAGGTGCTAAAAAGCAACCTGGAATGCCTGTAATAAATAAAGTTTATCAAAGGCAGAAAAAGATACAAATAGCCTTCACAAATCTATTGTATAGCAGAGAGTATATAAACACACTCTAAGTGATCAACTTAGCAGGTTGAGGCCTCTGCAGAGCACCACCAGGGACAGTGCATCACCTTGGTCTGGTCTGCCCTTGATGGTCACTTGTGCGATCGACTTGGCAGAGTTGTCTTCCATAGTCCCATTAAGATCCTGATGAAGGTCTAAGTGGTTAGCCTTGTGCCAAGCAGTCCATTCAATTCAATTTAATTCTGTTTTATTTATATACTGGGAAATCTCAACAACAGTAGCCTCAAGGCATTTTATATTGTAAGGTAAAGACGATAATACAAAGAAAATAGAGAAATCTGCAACAATCATATGACCCCCTATGAACAACTGCTTTTGGTGAAAGTGGGAAGGAAAATCTCCCTTTCATGAGGAAGAAAGCTCCAGCAGAACCAGACTCAGGGAGGGTCAACCATCTGCTACGACTGGTCAGGGTTAGGGGAACATTGACTTGTAGACTTTCTTGTAGTGAGTCCAGTCAGTGCTCAGGTTGGTCTGTCTGGTGTTAGGGTCCTGGTGTACTTCTCTGTCAAACAGTAGCTGGTACTTTGATCCCCTGGTGTTAGGTTCAATACCCTTCTGAGCTGTGCTGGAGTTTTGACTTATGTGCTTACTCAACTTGGTTGCTGCGATGGCTGAGAGGAGTTTCCATGTTTTGGAGAGGCAATAATTGGCTGGCATTTTGATGGTGTTGTACGTTTGCATCCTTTCTCATAAGGATCGTTCTACATTCTGCTAGCCAGTTCAGATACTGGGTTTTCTAGCACCAAGCTGCCCCCCTGAGGGCCCTGTGGAGAATCAGAAGATTAAATTGAGCTTATGCATGGTTTATGTGCATCCATGTTGTATGGGTCTGTACATTATTTGCAATTGTGTAACTCTGTGTGTCTGAATGTGTTTAATTACTCTCTGTGGAATTTTATGAATGGACATCACATTTCTGTTATTTGACTTTTGGATTACAATTACATCCTGGTATCTTACATCTCCTTTCATAAAGTCCACTCCAAGCTACCGACACCCACCCACATACACATCATCATTTACAATCACACACTATTGCTTACCAACATACATCATATATGTTTAGCTTTTAACCGACCCCTGATCTCCTAACTGTTCCTCAGACCTGATTCTGGGATCCTCTCTTATTTGCTGTCACTCTCATCCTGTTCGCTGTCCTCCCGAAGGGAGTGACCTTATGACCCTACCTGTCCAATCAAATTCTTTCCTCCCATAAAATGCTCTTGTGCTCATTTACTGCAGCTTTGTACATTAATGCATGACTTGATTGTTTACACTTCCCATCACCTAATGCTCTCAAAAGGTGATCCCAATCCTTGCTCCAACACTCCTGATTCAAATGACCAACTGGACTGCAACTGCCTGATAACAGACTGATCATTTGAATCAGGTGTTTTGGAGTTGGGGAAATGTTTAAAAACCTAAAACAAGCAGTCCTCCCATGGACCAGAATTTCAAACCACTAATTTATAATTATTGCCCAAAGAAAAGTGACCTAACTGCATAATGTTACCCAGAGGCAACAAACAAAAACATCCTGTTTTAGTAAATAAATTAAATCAGAATCTTCCTTTAAACAACTAAAGACTTTTTCAGGTATTTATGTACAAGGACATTTACAAAAATATATATGTCTATTTCCATTTAAATGTGCATAAAAGTGATATTAGACTTGGCAGTAGCTAGCACTGCTCCTGAAAGGACTGCCTTTCAGGAGCCAAAGGTCAAACCTCCAGGTCAGAGGTCAAACCCTCACTGACATTTCATTTTAATGAACATTGAGTTGTTTTGTGTCACTTTTTTTTTTTAATAAAGGGACAGTGTAATGACCAAAAATTTGTTTTTTTGTTTGAGGGCAACACGGTGCCATAGAGGGTTAAAAAGAATGGTGATTCACCAGCCCCCAGATGGGATGTACTATTGTAACAGATGAGAACCACCCAGTAATTAACTGACAGGTGCACTCCAGCACAACACAGAGAGGGGGAGAAACTACACAAACAGCATGGCCTTACTGGCTATATCAGCAAACTGGGAACAGAGTATGCCAAACAGTATTTACTTTTTTCCCCAATAACTACTTTTTGCTTTTGTCTAAAACACTGAGTTTGAATTAGGAGATTGTGTTGGGCTCATCTGCACTCACAGAGCCACGCTACAGGATCCAGCAGTGCTTTTCTCTGGGTTGCTGCGATGCGTTATAATGGTAACATTTTTAAATGGCAATGATGGTCCTGAAGCAACATTAGTATGATCAATAAACAAGAACAATATCATCATAGTGATACAGATACACTACAGAGATACAGTTACTGCACTGCTGAATGGGCTATTTGCCAGACAAAGATTCATAAACATGGATTTGGGAATACTTTCCTCATCTTAGTGATAGAACAACATTAGTTCCACCGAAATCAGTGAATGTTTTTCAGAGGACAAAAAGATGTTGGGAAACTTGCAGATATTTCACCACCTTTTAAAAGGGGAAAGGAACACCTAATTCCCGTATATCCTTGCACTTTCTGATTCTAACAGATTTGACAGAAAACTTTAAGACAGTGAGAGATGTAGTGGCAGAGACAGATACATATAGAGCAGAAGTCTCTCATTTTGAAGTGCTTTGAATTTCTTCGGAAGGAACTTTCTTTTCTAATTCTGCTAACGCAATTACATAACTGATCAGTATATCAGCAGAGTAGAGTCCTGACACAATTAGCCCTCCTATGGAATCAGTCACACGGCCACTAATGCCCCACACATCCATCTGACTGCTATTTTTAATTAGAAATCCAATGGAAGCGTGTGTGGCTTTCACTCTGTACATTATGGACTACAAGGTGACGTTAGGAGAGGATTTTTCAGAACTTGAAGGTTTGCCTGTGCCTGTTTTGTAGAGATAGTAGTGAAGTCCAGAAACCCATCTCATTGCTATCTGTACACACACACACACATACACACACACACACACACACACACACACACACACACAGGACAGGTTCTTGGAGGCAGAATGGAGGAAAAGAAAAACTGAAAATTGAAAGAAATGGTGAGGGAGAAGCAGGGAGGCAGAGTGATGCATGTGTGATGTGTGATAAGAGGAGCCATGCTGTACTTTTGAGCTGACCTGTGTAAGGGCAGAAGAAGGTCTGGGGTGAAGGTTTTATAATAGAGAAAGTCAAAGGGGACTAAGGCTGAGCAGTGGCCCAAAGTATAAGGAAACTCAAAGTGGTGAAAGTGTTATATATGGGGACGGTCTGTATGAGAAATGAAATAGCAAAGAAAGAGGGTCCTGTGTGCTGAAAAATGTCATTTAGTAGGGAAGCGTGTCTTGTGGACTGACTGAAGAACCTGTGTTTGACATGCTTGGCAGAACTCAATTATTATTAAAAAAGTTCCTTGGTATATTAAAAATATTAGTATTACAGAGAAGGTTTCCACAATCTGCATTAATAGCTTTGCTAATATACAAATGCAACACTGTTCTTTCTCTTTGCCACACTGTATTCTGCTGCAAAGCTGCAAAAAATCTTTTTGCAAAGCTCCGTGGCATAAGGCATTATCAGCTAGACTTTTAGTCTCAGCGAATTATTAAAAAAAAAAAAAAAAGCTAGCATGTTAGGTTTCAGCATCTTAAACGATATTGATCTTGATCGATGCTGAACAGACCTGCTACCTACAGGTCACCTATAGCCCACTGGTTGTCCCTGACCAGCTTGTTTGAGGTCAATGGAAATTTGCAATTCAAACATTAATAATTGTACATCATGCATGTTTTTTTTTCCTTTTCACCCACCAAACAGTCCATAACAGAGAAAGACTTACTGTTTTTCATTCATTTATTTATTTATTGGTCATTTTTGGATGAAATAAAAGCCAAACTTCATAGCTTAAATTCTGAATGCCACAGACGTGTCTAATTTTACATCCAAAAATCCAAATCCAACTTATTTATATAGCACATTTAAAAACAGAAAGTTTGCCTGAAGTGCTGTACAGAAACAAAAGAGTAAAACACAAGATAAAACCACTGACATTCACCCAAAAACATAGTAATACACATAATAACCATATCAACTCACACCAGTCTGAACGCTATCAAAAAAAAGTTGAGTTTTCAAAAGCGACTTAAAAACAGGAAACGAAGATGCCTGACTAATATTTAAAGGCTGCATATTCCAAAGGCTCATTGTCCTCTACGTTTTAGCCGAGATTTTGGGACAATCAACAGCAGCTGGTCAGCTGATCTAAGGGTCCACGAAGTAAGGCTGAAGTAATTCGGAAAGGTATGGGGGAGCAAGACCATTAAGGCATTTATAAACCAGCGTTAGGACTTTGAAATTAATTCTGTCATGAACAGGAAGCCAGTGAACAGAGGACAGGATAGGTGTTACATGTTCATGCCTAGGGATGGGTATCGTTTAGGTTTTATCCGATACCGGTGCCAAACCGGTACTTTTGAAACGGTGCCGGTGCTTAAACGGTGCTCAAACCGGTGCTTAAAGAATGGAGAACACAAAATTGGTCCAAAAACCTCTCATGTTCAGCTGTTTTTTTGTAAAAAGATAACAATGTTAGCCTTTTCTGCAGCTATGGGGCATATATGGTATCACTCTTGGCTGGAAGCAGTGCTTAAACAATGGAAAAAACACAAACTTTGTCCAAAAACCTCTCATGTTTAACTGTTTGTTTCTTTGGTCATTTTAGCCTTTTTGGCCAGGGTGAAGGGAGTATCTGCCATCAAACAAGAAGACAGCCGCATGTAGCTATGATGATGTTTGCTAGTTTACCTTACGTGCATTAATGTCATAACGTGGTTAGCCTACTCAACGTAAATTACACACGAACAACATTAAGCTACTCACGCAGAGAAGAACGGCTGCTGCTGCCATCATCATCCGTCATCATTTCTGCTACACTGGCAGGGCTAGGGGCCAGGACTCTACTCTTCGGGTTCTTGGGGGATGTTGCTAACTCCGGGTCCGATAACAGGCACCACACCCTCAGTAGATGTGCTTGGTGTGAGGTCTCGCAACAAGCTATCAAATACGGCGCATTTCTCGGCTTTTAAAAAAACGCTATGCGTCGCCAGGTGTTTCATCGGATTTGAGGTGTTACCTCCTTTGACAGTATCACAGTATCAGCTTAAAGCACTTGTTGCAGGCTGCTGAGTTTGCATATTTTGCTGTGAAGTACAGCCAGACTTTTGACCGCTTCGCCTTGGGCATTTTAATCTGTAGCTCTGCTCTAAAAGAACGTACGTACCTGGACCCGCCTACTATCCTTGGAAACGTAAAATGATTGGCTAGAATTTAAAGTGTATCACAGCTCAGGAAAAAAAAGCACCGAAATAAAGCACCGAAATGTGCGCTGCTTTTCGGTCTGGTTACTACCGTTTATGTCAGAACCGGTGCCATCATGGCACCGGATACCGGTATCCATCCCTATTCATGCCTGTGGGTACCAGTCAAGAGGCAGGCAGCAGCATTTTGAACGAGCTGAAGACGAGCAAGAGATCCTTGGCTGACTCCAACATCAACATGTTACTAAGAACCACTAGTTCTTTATATATATAGTGTTAATTGAGTTTAACTCATTAACATTTTTCTGACTGAACCAAGATAGCAGCTATCCGGCTACACTGGAAAGAACTGAATATTTCTTTATCCAGATGTCGATATAGGCCTTTATAGAGACAGACTGTCATATTCAGAACAGTACTAAGTGAGTTAATCTACCATCTTGCTATTTCAGACATCACTGTGCCACTGCTAAGACTACCTGTCTTTGCTTAAGGCTTGCTTGGTTAAGTCATTTGCTGCCTCCTGTCAACTGTGAAATTGACTAACATTTCTGCCAGTCCTGCACTGACACATAATTGACAGTATGTAGGAGTGAAACTTGGTCTTGTAAGCTGCAGTTCAGTCTCTACAAGTTTTATTTCCACCTTGAAAAATTAACTGTTTTTAAACTTTATCAGATTCCCACCCAGTTAACTTTGGTGATGGGTAAGCACGAATGCCATGTCCAAAATCTTGACAGGTAGTGTGTTTATGTAATAACTCGTGAAAAACAGGCTTTCGTGAAAGCCTGTGTTGTTGTTGTTGTTGTTTTTTTCATTATGATTGACATTCAGCAACTTTTGATCTCCAAAGCATTTTCTGCAATCAACTCCACAGTCACTGATGGAATGGACACAGAGAAATAAGCCAGCAGCCAAACAACATCCAGGAGCACAAGGTAGAGCTGTATACACACACACAGAAGCGCCCACACACTGCATGGTGATTTATTTGAGTCTACTATGTGCAAAATCAATCAGATAAGGGGTGAAGAAATTCCATTGCGCTCTAAACTATGAAGTGTTGATGTGAATTTAAAGTACTGTGAGGCAATGAGGCCTTGCCAAGGATTTCTGTCCTCCGGGGCTAAGCTTTGGCTCGCTTCAAGGGCTATCATGTTGTGCCCAATGAAGGAGAAATAATGCCTTTACTTCCACTTCCTGTCCTGGCAAGTGTCACATAGCACTGTCTGTCTCTTTCCCAGTCTTGCAGCCCTTCCAAGTCTGGAGGACAGTCAGGGGGGTGAAAAACCACTTCACATGAGGAAAGAATACCCACTCTAATTGGTTATCACGTTGGGAATGAGGCTCGACACCCTAACCCGACACCCCATTTCCTCCTGTTGAACATTCCTCAGCCAGCCCTCCTGATTATTCTAAATGACAGATGCTGTCATGTTATGGGAGGCAGCAGGATTATCTTGTTGAAACAGGCGGAACATTGAGAGACTGTTGGAAAATGGTGCGTGCAAACAAAGAAACAGGCATGTGCCAACAATCAACCAAGCCAATATATACTGTTCAAAAACACACACAGCTGCAATAAAAGCCACTGCTGGTTTAAATGCCAGACTGATAAACAGGTCCTCAGGTGATGATTAGATGATCTGAGCTCATGGGACAGTGACACTGTGAGTATAAGTCTCAATTCATTGTCTCGACCAAGTTGTAGAGGAACATCTGTATAAAGGTTTAAGCGAGTATAATACAATATGATTTTATTAAGCTGTGACAGCATCCACCAATGTTTAGTGTGTTTCCGCTGCTCCTTTATGATCTTGAAGCATTTACTTCTTCACTCTTATTTTGTCAAAAATAGAAACTGAGCTGTTGTCTGCGATCATCCTCCACACGTAAACAGCGTTTCGAATCAGCGAAAACTGAGATTTTCTAAAACTCTGTTTTTGCATTTACGTGTGGACGAGGAATACAGAGTTCGTCACGCAACGTCAAAGGTATGTGTCTTTTTTCACGTCACGCTGTGCGCCACGTTATTGTTTACATGAGATGAATTGCAGAATGGCAGATAGAGACAAAATACTGTTATTTACAAAGGCAGAGGCGTCACGGTGTGATTATTTTACATGTAGTTGTTTTTTTCCTGTGTAATAATATTCAACATTGCTATCAATACATTTTTCAAAAAATGCCTCTCTGTGCAAAATGGGCTTAAAAACATAAACAGCTGTAGGATCCTGTTTGTCTGTGATTTGAACCGAGGGAACAAATCGTGGCAGGATCAGCCTGATATTATTTGTATCCAGCTGTAACTTTACTGTATAAAGAGCAAACATCTCCAACATGTCAGGAGTAGTTAGTCATTACAACAAGTGTTTGTGAACTAAAAATCAAGAATGTGGGATACTGTTTGTCCGTGATTTGAAGAGCCCAGCGCTGCTCCCGACGCAAGGAAAACCAATTCTGCAGGGACACCTACCTCGGCACTTGTGCAGGTGAAGCCAAAGGGAAGATATGCTTCAGCGATGCTTCATCTCCTGCTTTGCGTTTGTGTGGGCGCCCTGTGCTAGCAGTGTCCAAGCGTTTTGTTTTTTTCCCCCTTTTCATACCGCACCCCCCCCCTGCAATGGCTCTGCACCTCCCCTAGGGGGCGGGCCCCACACTTTGGGAAGGTCTGCACAAACAGAAGTGATCAGAAAAGGACACCGAATAGGGATTGATCAAAAAAATAGCAACCATTCTGGAAGCTGTCTCGGCATGCCCATGAAGATCATCTTGAACAGGAGATCATCAAATTTTGATTTTTATCAGTAGATGCCCATATTGTTTTGATTACACCTTGACTGATCATTTCAATTGGCAGGACGGTTTATTTAGATTGTCTGCATGTTTTAAAAGAAATCAGTAATGAATCACCAGTTTTCAGCAATTTCAGTTTGGTAACCAAAGTTTATTTTGGTCACAGTGGGATATACCAGTACTGGCTAATGTATCATCGAGCAACACCTTTGTTGCCAGCAGAGCAACAGCTCTAGACTACACAAACCTCCCACCACATATTTAAATAGTTGATTGGTCTGCCTCACGGGTAATGGCATCAAGCCTTGAAAAGAAGCGTTTTTCACACTGCATTAATTATGGCTGTAGCTCAGGTGGTGCAACACGTTCTCACTCCCAAAGCGTAACATTTTACGCTAGGTGACAAATCGTCAACATATTACGTTTTCGGGCACCCAACACGTTCCTAAATGACGACATCGGAAAAATGAGGAAATATGAGAACCGTTTGGACTCAATATACACATGTTTGCTCTTTCTCTTAAAATCGCTTGGGAAAACACTATTTCATGTCATTAAAGTGCTGCTTAACCTTAGGAATATGGTTATGGTTAGGGATAAGGTTAGGTGTAGGGCTGGAATACAGGCCTGGAATGTCTATTACCGCGGGACCGTCATTCCACTGGATTTCATCCATAACCCGGGGTGTACCATAAGAACGCAGACGGTCACCTTTCGCATTCCTCAGGAACGCTGCAGGAACGCTGCAGGACGTGACAGAACGTCGGCATGTTGCGCCTCGGGAGTGAGAACGGGCTGGACAGGTCAGCTTCTACTCAGAAGGTTTGGTGGTTTGATCCTGGGCTGCCAAATATCCTTGGGTAAGATACTTTCTCCAAGTTGGACTGATATAAAAAACAGTATGGTACTGGTATGATGTTATTAAACATTATATGGGAAAATGGTAAAAATACTAAGTCTTAAATAATGATATTTAATTCACAGTGTTACACCATGAATACTTGATGTTATTATGAAATAATTATTCAGTCTTGATGTTTTCGAGGGCTTTAATGGATACTTTGTGTTCAAAGCTCTGCCCAGAGTTTCAATATTTATGAAGCATGATTATTTTAATTAAGTAAAATACCACAAAGAGAATAAGCATTTGAAAACTGCTTTTAATCTTTATCTGGTTACTTGCTTATTTGCAGGGATCTGTGTCTTCTCAGGCTCACACCAGGAACCTTTCCCCTGTACCCCTACACCATGGAGTCGCTTCGCAATTCAAGAGTTAATCACTGGCATTAAAGAAAGACATTAGCCACAATTCCCAATTGTGAGTGTGTGTGAGTGTGTGTGTACGTTTTTTCCTTTTTGAATGAAATGAAACACGAGATGAAAAGGTAGGGAAAATAATAACTGAAGAGCATGTCAGTTCGTGTACATTTAAAGAAGTTAATTACAAACTAAATCACACACTGTGTGACATTAGTGTCTGCAGTAACATCTCATCTGCTCCCATTATAAGCTGCTACACACACACACACACACATACATGCATGCATACTGGATCAATTCATTGAAGTCCTGACTAGCTGCTGTTAGTTCCCACAAAAGGTCAGCAGCTGACCTTTACCTCCACTTCCAGCTACCACAAATCTTCTCTGAACAGCTCCATGACTCTGTGCGTTTCTGTTCCTGTCTGTGTTCCTCGGTTTTTCTTTGTGTGTGATCCAGCACTTCAGCAGAATGAAGCTGGCAGGCTCATTATCATAGGTCCTCTCTAAAACAGATAAGGTAGGGATCTATCGGACTGAGATGATGGGAGCTGAGCGGGCTTCTAATGGCCGTGGCGTTTGCCAGGCTGCCCCTGTAAGTGGATTTCTACTGCGATCTGCTGTTTGTTTATTGGAGTGCCCGTTGTTCTGGATGCACTCCATAGAGGATACAAATTGCATTATTCACGGCAGGCAGGCTGGTAATGGCGAGGATGAATGATGGCCCCTATTTCTCTCTTGACAGAGAAGGTCGGGAGAGGAGCTCTATACAATTACACACAAGTTTGTGTTCGATCAGTGGATAGCTACGGGTGAAGTGCTCACCGTGCACTGGAGGCCTGAAGAATTGGAGTTTAGGAGAAGGAGGACTCCACTCCCTCACAGGGACTTCAGAGTATGAAGTGCAGCGTTACTAAATGAATTTGCCTTTGCCAAATTACATTCTGAACTCAGATCTCAGGGGAAATGTGCTATTTTTTTAAGCTTGGCCATTGATTTTTTTTGCTAAGTCAATTTAGATTCTGCAAACAACAAGCCAACATAGCAAAAATGATTCCAAATGCATAATCTATAATATTTCTTTTTTATGGACTTCATTCTTCTCCATTACAGTGTACAAAGTAGACAGTGATGAGGATGATGCACCGACCATTTTGGTTTGGATGAGAGCCATGTGTTGGATTACCAAAACAGGAGGCCAGTAACTGGCTGTTATCAAATACATCCGCTTTGAAATGATGGATGTTCCATCTTCACAAACCGTCAGATTGAAACCTCCTCAGCCTTGATAGAGGTTGCCTTCATGAGTCAAGGCATTAACCTACGTCAAGCACATTCTTTGGTAAGCATCCACAAGTGAACCTTGTTAACCTGGCCTGCACTGACAAGGATCCAAACAGTCAGCAGTTTGGAACATTACCTTCCTTTAAAGGATGGTAACTCTCCACCTTTTTGCCCATGCTATTGATGTTGAAACTGATTCATCATCGTGCTTTTCTGGCTTATCTTAAGGCAGGGTCTGTTCAGTTCTGAAGAACCAGAATAGCAAAGTACCACTCCTCCTTGACTTCTTTTTCGTCCTCTTTTTTTTTCACTTTTTCCTTGTTTTAATTAATCAACCATGGCATCCATTTACACAAGGAAAATAAAACTGATGGCTTAGCTGATACAATTTTACATCCAGCTGAAATCCTACTGACAATTCATGTCTCCTTGAATTGACTATATCTAGAAGTTATGTATATTCCTCTCTTTCTTGGAAATAAAGTTCTGCACACTGATGACCATGGCCTTTTTCATGTGTGTGAATGTGTGGATGACTGAATGATTCATACACACATTCAGGATGACTGAATGTGTAAAAGCGCTTCGGGGTCCGTAAGGACAAAGTAAAGCGCTATACAAATACAGGCCATTTACCATATTTAACATTAAGTACAATTTTGATTACGTTCAGTTTACAATATTAAGTTAATGGTACAAAATTTTGGATTAACTGACCATCTATATTTCAGTTACATTGACCAAGCATGTCAGTGTTAATTACTCAATTTTTTCATGTTTGTGTAACAGCTACAATTATTTGTTTCAACTTAATATGTTTAAGCTTTAGTTATTCAATTGATCAAGTATATTGAACAGATTTGACTGGTTTCCAATCTACTCAATATTTTTCAGTGTAAAAGTGTTGCCTCAAACATTTTAAGTAAGTTAGAGCAAATCATCCTACACCAATGTTCCCTCTTAGCTGCACGCGTACGTAATTGCGCACTGCTGGCACGGACAATCTGTGTTGCGCACAAAAAAAATCTAACCTGAATTGAAATTAAAATTAATACTTTAACAATTCTGTTTTGCAGTGTTAGTCAGTAATGAATGGCTGCTCCCGTATGGGATTAGAACGATGCCACCTTATCCCATAGTCCAGCCAATGATGCGATTCACATTCGTGTATACGCAGCTAATCAACGTCATTGACAGGATATGACAGCGTCCTTATGTGCCGACACCGGTGTTTAGCTAGCAAAGCGGCGTGGCTGATGTGGAGTGAAGCCACGTTAATGGCAACGTGTACAACCATTGGAGATGTGAGCAGGACAGACGGAACAATTGACGGAAAAAGTGTGGACTTTATACCAGTTTTTAAATTGTGTTTCCCTTTCCTATTGGTGGAAAAATGTACCATGTGGACCAATCAAAAAATGATATGGCAACATGGCATTTAGTTGTTTAGGAAGGAGGAAGTTTTAGGAGTGACGGCGGTGTTTTGAGATGTGAGAGATTTGAGATGTTTAGCGCAAATCTTGTGTAGTTAGTGTGTAGTTAGTGTGTAGTGTAGTCAATAGTTTTGTTGTGTGTGTCAGAACAATGAGGCGACTGCTGAATGTTACAGGTGTTACAGCAGTGATACATCTGCTGCTGTCAGGCCTGCAGGTATCAGGCTGTTGTTCTCCTTTATCTCATAGTGGACAGAAATTATTTTTTGGAGTGGCACAAATAATTTGTGTGGCATCAGATTTGATGCAGAACAGCTGATTGTTCTGTAAATAGTTTGAAATGTTTATTTAAAAAAACGCCTTGGCTGCATTTTAAGTAAACAGCTGAAAAAAATTGTTGTTTGCATATGTGACGCCCACAAGTGTATGGTCACAATTGTAATTTTTTTGTGAATTGTTTTTGATGTAAAAGACCTGATTTTATGGTGGTATTGCACTTTTCATTTAGAGTTATGGACAATGTAATTGCGTGGCATTGCCACAAGGGGGAGATAGTGGTGAGTGCGATAGGCCGTTGCAACGCGTCTCTGCCTCAGACGAGGAAGAGCCTGCAGACCTAACGCAACTGATTTCTCCTGTCTCTGCTTTTCTGTTAAAAAACAGGTTAGTGGTTCAAGTTTGCTCACTGTAATGTACATATAAAGGCAAGAAACCTTTTTCTGTCTTTGTTTAAAGACCACGAATGTTGTGAGAGAGTGTGTTTTCACCGATTGAGAGAAAGCTAACTATACCGCCATTTGTAATGGCAGCCGCCATTTCACTCGTAGTCTAATTAGGCAGCTGGTCTTATTACCTGTTTTATTTTGTGACAAACACAGCTCTTAAGACGCTTCTTTTATCCTGACATTATTGGAAGTTACAGTTGATTAGGACCTACCCAGTTCTTATGTGTCAAATGTAAATAATCTGATGTATACTGTTTGTGGATGATTGTGAACTGTTTGTGAGCAATGGAAGAATATTTTTGTTTATTGGTTACAAATGTAATATATTGTTTGAATCTGTTAAAGTATAAGGAATGTATTATGGTATATAAGCGGGTTAATTGCAGTGTTAGTGGTGCTGCACAGAAATGTTTGTGATGCTAAAATGCAGTAGAATTGGTTGCAGATTTACTGTAAAGGACACTCATATACAATGATTATTTTGTAAGTTTATTCTTGCGAGAGTGCAAGGTAACCAAAAGGGTTTGAGCTATGGACCTAATTGAATGTTTGTGTTGTTAAAAGAGAAATGTGTGTGTCTAAATGAAAAGAAAAGGACGTTGTTAAATTCTGTTAATAAACCAGACGAGGAAGAGCCTGCAGACCGAACGCAACTGATGTCTCTTGTCTCTGCTTTTCTGTTAAAAAACAGTTTAAAAACAGACCCCATCGAAGGCCTGTAACACATAACTCAGTTACTTTTTTGAAGAAGTAATTATATAATTAATTGCCCAACACTGGTCATTATATACTGTATTTTGCAGACAGAGTTACGGGACTCTCTCCCAGACCACAGACTCATACTCATAATACAAGTGAGAGCTTTATAAAAATATAAAAAATAAAATAAAAATTGGAGTTCAAGTTATTTTTGCTTCCAATAGTGTTAACATACTACACAGGTCATGGACAAGATTTTTTTTTTAAAATTTTCATTGTAAGTGGGCTAAAGCAGTTAATTAAAAGTAGTCTAACATAAATGCTGTAAATGCTGTAATTTGATTATTTAATAAACCATGTAACTTGGATGGATTCGATGCCGGCGTGACCACAGTGCACACATCTGCTGTTGCTCACAGTGGTCCAAGGGGACGCTCAGGGAGTTTGTGTGTTCGCTCAGACACATGAAAAATTAGAGGGAACATTGTCCTACACTCAAAAAAAGGAAACTGGGTGGTTGTTACATTTACAAAACTTGTCATTTGAACAAAATAATTTCATGTTTCTGTGGTGAACATAATCAAATCATGTAGGATCTGTATGAAATTCAACAATTTAATTTGTTTTTGTTGAGACATGATACAATCTAGAATGGTTAGTTGCCTGGGCTCATTAAAATCACAAGATCACACGAGATTTCAAATTTCAGCTAAATCACTTGGGTTATAAGAGGCAGACAACTACACACACACCACATGTATGCTATCACTATTTATTGTGGTTTAATTTGTCAAGAAAAAAATGTCCAGAAAGTTCTGCATCAAGCCTTGTAATCATAGCTTTCCTACTTTTGTTAAGCCTGGATTGACAGCTCTGTGGCGTAGTGGTTAGTGCTGTTGCCTCACAGGAAGAAGGTCCTGGGTTTAAATCCACAATCGCTGGTTTGCAGTGGGTTCTCTCTGGGTATTCTGGTTCCCTCCCACAGTTAGAAGTCATGCAGTTATTAGAGTTAAGTTAATTGGTGATTCTAAATTACTCATAAGTGTGAATGTCAGTGGTTGTTTGTCTCTATGTGATAGACTGGCAAGCTGTCCAGGGTGTGCCCTGGCTCTTACCCTATCACTTCTGGGTTATGGCTCTACCCCCCTGCAACCCAGATAAAGATAGGAGGATGGATAGAGTGGAAGTCGTTGTAAATCCATTCAGTTTATATGTTAACCAGACTCTAGACTTTGTTGAACATTATGTAATATGAAAACAACATGTAGTATTTAAGTGACCAAGTAGTATTTTTTCAGTGTATGGTTGGCCAAGAAGCTTACACTGCCACTACTAGAGCTAAACTACTAACATGATTCAAAGACACCAAGTATGAAAACTTTCTTGAACATTGGATTTTAAATTTTCATTACTAATTGCAGCTCTACTTACAGTCAGTAATCTGAAACTCGTGTTGTCAGGCCTATGGTGCTCAACACTTCTGTCTGCAAAAGGTTCTTTATTCATTTAAGACAATTTCCCCTGTGAATCCTCTACAATCTGATAAGTGACAAACTCATCTCTAGCTTCGAAATCTTATGTTTAAGGACAGTCTAAGGACTAGCATG
The DNA here is from genome assembly GCF_051167445.1 of Perissodus microlepis. Taxonomy (NCBI): domain Eukaryota; kingdom Metazoa; phylum Chordata; class Actinopteri; order Cichliformes; family Cichlidae; genus Perissodus; species Perissodus microlepis. The sequence continues at coordinate 3,611,332 of NC_140471.1, read as the reverse complement.
CATATTCTGTGGCTTAGACCAGCGGTCCCCAACCCCCGGGCCTCGGACCGGTACCGGTCCGTGAGTCGTTTGGTACCGGGCCGCGAGAGTTGAGGCTCAGGTGTGAAATGTATGGTTTTCAGGGTTTTTATCGGTTTTCAGCGTTATTTTGTTATCGTTTTGATCGTTAACTCTGTTTTCCTGGGTCTTTTCACGTGTGTTATGAATAAATCTTCTTTTTTTCGGTACCGGTACTAGTTTTATTTTGTTGTATTTATCCGCGACACCTTAAAGGCCGGTCCGTGAAAATATTGTCGGGCATAAACCGGTCCGTGGCGCAAAAAAGGTTGGAGACCGCTGGCTTAGACTACAACACAGTCCTATAGGGTTTATTCTGTCCTGTCTTTTATTGCCTATTGAAGCCGTTTTCAGAGCTTCCTGGCTCAAAGAATTTGATTTGAAAAATCAGCCAGGCATAATATGAGCACCACATAAAATAAAGGTTTGTGGTAGTCTTAAAATTCTATAGAACACATGGCTTTGTGTCATGGGACACAACTCACAAACTATTAAAGCGCTGGTTGATTAAAATGTTTACCTAACTCTGTGGTTGTGGGAGAAATGACAATGTTCAAGGTGCTGCGCAGTTTCTTAGTTTCTTTATTCATTCTCCTTAGTTATTCTTTCAGCAGTAATACCAGGGAAGTGGAACAGCATTTCAGCATCTTCAGTAAATGAGTAATTAAACTACTCAGCCAGTTAATTTTTTGTGTGCCTTAACCCGAGTTCACCTCATACCATGGAGTTATTTGCTTACCAAGTTAGATTCTTCAACACATTCTTTTTCCTTCTCATCTCTGTATGTGCATACAAATGTCAGTAAAGTTGTGGTTGTGGAAGCTCAGCATACATAGATAGGGTAATGTGGAATTCTGGCCTTGGTGCACTCACTTCTCAGTGAAGCATAACATGTTGCACTCCTGATAACCCTTCTGATGTCTTGTCGGCAGCCACAGGCTGTCCATCTTATTAACCAGAGATTTCATAATCCCAACAATGACTGAGGGAATGGAGAGTGTATATATTTTCCTTGCCTTGGCTTTCGCTGAGGCTCGACATTTGTGATGTCTCAAATTATGTGGCTATGGGCAACAGTGGCGTTTTGGAGAGCACTAGTCTTATATATCTTAGCTAGACCGATACAGACAGATAAAGGGCATTAAAGACACAAGATTTATCCACAACTGTAAAAGGAAATCATAAAAACTACCAGAGCTGCTGCAGCATGCTGCAACTCTCATGGTTCCATCTTAAACTAATATATTTTGGGGGGAGGATTGTAGACGTGAGAGTATTTACTAGACATAATGTGTATGTAGGAGACCAGGAGGAAGCAAGGTGAATTTAAGCTGTTCTACCATCGTGTTGATAAAAGGGAAATAGAGTATAGGTAATCTTGAAGAAAGACTACGTAAATCGTGTTGTGGAGAAGAAGAGAATGTCAGACAGGATCATAGGTTTGAAGGTGCGATGTTGAATGTTGTCAGTGTGTATGTCCAACAGTTTGGTTATCAGAAGAGAAAGAAGAACTCTGGAGCAAGTTGCATGAAAGCGGTGGAGACAGTCCACAGGGGGAAAGTGTGGTGATTGAGGCAAATAGACTGGGCAGATTTAAACGGGCATGTAGATTAAAGGAATAGAGAGAAAAGGGACATGCTGGCTAGGTACTCTGTTAAGAAAAGAAAGGACAGATGGTAATAGATTTTGGGAAAAGGGTGGAGATGGCTGTGGAGAACACATATTTCAAAAAGAGGGAGGAACATAGTGTGATAAATAAGGCTGCAGGAAGAAAAGAAATAGAAAACTACAAAGTGGTGTCAGGTGAGAATGTCGCTACGCAGCATCAGATATTAGTCTGTTGGATGTCTATAGACATCAAGAAGAGGAAACAAGTAAATGATGAGGCAAGGATTAACTGGTGGAAGTTAAAGAAACAAGGTTCTGCTGAGTTCAGGGAGGAGTTGAGATGGGCTCTGGGTGCTAGGGTGGTGTTGGCAGATGACAGCTGAAGTGGCAAAAAAAACTGCCAACAAGAAGTTTGGTGTATCCTCCAGACAAAGGAAAGTCTTAGTTTGTCTGATGAGGAGGTACAGGAAAGTACTAAATGAAAAATGTTAGAAAGGAAAAGTGGGATAGTCAATGAGATGAACAAAATTACCTAAAGCCTAGGCATTCAGCCAAGAAAGAAGGAGGTGTTAAAGACAAAAGGACTAGGATTATTACGCATGTATAAATACAGGGTAACGAAATACAGTTTGCATCTAATCACAATGTGATAAAATACGACTTTACATAATAAACAGATACACAGATTTAAAAATGACTGCACCGGATTTTCATCAACGTATTCAAAACAGTCCTTACATATAAAATTATGTTGTCCAATGACTTCTGAGTCTCTGAAAATGAGGGACTATGAATAAAACTGGCTGTAATTTCAAAACTGTTACACAGTTTGTGTGCAGAGGCAAAATTCAAAACATTATGTCACTGTCCAAAAACCTCTGGACTTAATTGGAACATTGAAATCATGAAGATCATATAAAGCAGATCAGCTTTTGTTAGGGCTCACTAAAACTGGACCGCTTAAGTGTGAAAACAATGCAGCCTGCTGTGTTGAACAACTATTTCTGCTGAAACTTGCATATGGTTCAGGGGTTTTTTGCTTTGCTTTTTGCCTTGTTAATAGTTCGGTGTTCCTTTTGTGTCGGTTGTGGGTGGGAATGTGTGGGGAATATTATTGTCTGAATGTCACAGCCTGTCCAAATACTGTTTCAGACTGTAATGTAATGTAAGAATGAAAATGGACCAGCGTATTACTTCCAGCTAACACATATTTTACTGTTAAACTTAAACATAAAAATAGCTCAACAATTTATTTGTATTTGTTTAGGAATTAATTTTACTGTCTTTACCTGGTCATTTGACATCTGTCAGCCTTGTATGTGAGTAAAGTGAAGTGTGATTCAGTGCTGCCCTGCTGGTAATCTGTCTTCTTCTTAACAAAAGTGGGACATAATTTCCTTGTGTCTTTTTTTCCTTTTTCATTTCATATTCCATTTATTGGAGAATGACCTGTTTTAGCTCCTTTGCTTCTCCTTTTCAACTTTCTTCTGATTGACTGTACGGACAAACAGACTCAAGGACAGCTTTTACAACAGGGCAATAGCCCTTAGCAAACAGTTGACCTGACTGGCTTCCTCCCTGGACTTTTTTAGGGGGGGTAACAACAATAACAATAATAGTATTTATATTTAAAACAAGGTGCAATAATAATAATTAATGTGCAATAATATCAGTGTCCAATACACATACATCTTATCTTATCTGATCTTATCTTATCTACCTACCAAGCAGAAGTGTCTGTCCTCACAGCCAAAGCCATGTGGTAAGATGACCAGTTAAAGGATAGGTGGCATATTATATACTATACATATATATATGTTATACTTGTCATGATCCGGAGTCTGCGACTCCGTGTTTATGTTATTATTATTCTGTGGTTATTTTGGGGTTCTTGTACGTTCCTTGTTCACGTTTCATGTTCCTATGTTCTGTGTTCTCCAGCCTGTGTGAAGTTTGTGTGTTGTGTCATTGCGTGTATGTGTTTCCTGTTTTATTGTGAAGGTCTCTGTCTTATGTCAGTGTGTTCTGTTTACGTTCCCCCTGCCTCGTCAGCTGTGATGTCTTCCAGGTGTGTTCCCCTCCTGTTTCCCATCCTCTGATTCCTGGCGTGTGTATTTATAGTGTGTGTTACCTCGTCCTCGTTGCTGGTTCGTCTCCATCATTCTGTGTTGGTCTCCCTGTGTATTTCCCCGGACCTCCCTGCATCTTCGTTTCTGGTTTGTTTTGTTAGTTTTGCCCAGTTTAGGTTTTCCTGTTTCATGTCCACCCGCACCGTTTGCTGTTTGTATTTTCTCTTGTCATTAAACTCACGTGCACCCGAGCTGCCGCTTCCTGGTCCTGGACAATACTGTTCCATAAGTAGAAATAACTTGCCTGAGCTTTTTGCTAAGAATTACTTTACAGTTTTTTTTATTATTGGGATATTCCACATTAAAGCATTAGCACAAAAAGCTAATGTCTGATGATAAAAAAAGAAACATAACGTATCCAGTTTAATGGCCACACTTCACCATCTATAATGGCTTCTTGCAGCATGACCTTCTCTTTTCTTCTTGTTCCGATTTTGTCTCCAAACCTCTGTCCATCAGATATTCCCATTTCTAATTCTATCAATTCTTTTCACTCCCAATGTCCTTCTTAGCACCTTCAGCTTGTTGGGTTCATGTTTTAGAGAGAAAAGACAAAGTTCAGAGTACATTTTCTTAAATTTAGTTGCTAAATTTATTAAGCAGTTGAAGGTTCAAGTTCAAAAACAGCTGCTGTGTCTCTCTGCTTCACTCATGAGACTTACACGAAGAAAGAGCACCACACCCAGACGGTAAATGCTTTTTATTATGTGTGATAAACAGGACACTAAGGTGATTGGTCAAAAGTTGGAGGAAAGCCACAGTTCTCCTTATTTGGCTGAAATCCAGCAATTTGGCTCACGTTTCTTCTTCAGCCGCTTTCTGGGCATCTCCTTATGTGGAGACGCCACTTCACCTATCACCATGACAACCGCCTCTTGCCCTCCAGTCAGACGTGCATAAAGAGCTAGAGAGCTTCTCTAACCCCAGAAATTTACAGCCATGTTTCCTCTAGCAGAGTCAGGCTTTCAACTTTATACCTTCTGATGCCTCCACTAGTGAGGCAACCCTCAAATCCCCTAGAGAAGGGGCCTCTCTCTGTAATGTCTAACAGTATCAGAGTAACAGTCAAAACTTCTCCAGTGTGTGCAGTAAAAGACAAATCAGAAATATGTAATGCTTATTATGAGATATTAGCCTCACAGATAAACATAAATCCCAACAAGCTCTGCCTGTCTTTGTCAGTGCCACAGTCTCCAAACCATGCATCATAGCAGGCCTCACTACTGTTTTACAAACCGTCCCTTTCACTCTTGCTGCTATCCTTTTGTCACAAATCACCCCGACACTCTTCTCCACCTGCTCCACCCTGCTTGAACTACCTACTTCACCACTCATGTGCACTGCTGATTGTCCCTAGATATTGAACCTATCTAACCTCACTTGTTGCCTTCATCTTTCCACTTGGTCTTATTCTCATTTGCACACATGTATTCTGTCAGTCACATGCCTCACCACTGTCTCGCTGTCCTCAACCCATTTGGCCAAAATAATTGTCACATGCACAAATGTTCAGATTAGCAAATGCTGAAGAATGAATTACAGTTTTCTGGCTCCTCAAACAACAGTTTTTTCACCAGTGCACTTCCACATTGATGTCTGGGAACAGCAGAAGGCTAAAGGAATCTCCCTGTCATGTAGTGTAAGCCTCTTCGTGAGACAAAATCCTCAATTTCAACCACTCTCATAAGTAAACTTATTCAGACATGTTCACTGCTAGCACAAGTTCCCAAAACGTGCTCTCATGTCTTTAATGTCTCACTGTCCTCTCAAACCCAAAATCACAACAGAATTTGAAAGTCCTTAGGTACGTCAGCCCCACTGCTGGGGGTTGGATGTAAAAGGCAAGGGAACATTATCCTTTTACAGAAATGTATTGATTTATGGAGTTCATAATCCGCTGTGGCACAGAGGAGGAGACGTGGCTCATTCCAGCTCTCTCCGACTTGCACTTTAATGAAGTCATTTATCTCTGATCTAAGGCTCTACTATCACGCTATCAAGCCACACACACACACACACACACACACTTCATCCTTTGATTTCATATCTGGATGACTCAGGAATACGGCATTATTAAGAGCATGCATAACCTCGTATGTATTTGATATATAAAATCCAAATTTAAGTCCTACAGGTCAGTTGCGATGGTTGTGATAGCCTGTTTATTGCAAAAGTCCGATCTGATAACGAGTCACAGTATTTTTAACTTGCTAAAGATACCAGTAGACAGGACAATGTCCACTTTCAGGGTTTTAGTCACAGATTTTGAGAAGCTCAAAGATGTAACCAACTTAATTATTGTATATTTTTATATTAAAGGAATTTCCATTTTTTTCCCCCAAACATGGAAAACTCTATAAAAGGAGTTCATACTAAATAACTCAACTACCCCAAACTGCCTGGTCTCCAGTGACTGTGTTAATAATTATTTATCAATAACTGCTAATATAGAGCCACACTTTATGAATGCAGATTTTTCCTTAAAGTCAAATGTTCTTGCTCATACAGCACTGTGCAAAGATACAGAGTGGATAGGACACAGCGATTTATTTATCTGAACACCTCATCTTCTTACCATTTTCTTCATTACACACTTTGTGCTCTATCTGGTGCCCCAGGTTCTCCTAGTCCAAGAAGCTTTTGTGTGATAAAGAAAAGGATGAATTTGGTAAATCTCCCTCACAAATCTTGTAAACCTCTGGCACCCACTGTATCCCGCGGATCATGAATAATGCATGCTGTTCTGAGCTTGCCATCTTGTTCACATATGACCTATAGCTAAAATGATTATGCAGATTTGGGGAAATAAATAAATAATGTAAAGTTATAAATGGTCACCCAGGGCATGGAAGACTACTGTGCATTTATCAGTCTGTGGGGGGACAAAATGAAGGCGGTATTTCTTCCTGTTCTGTTTTTTTCTTTAATAGAAGTGATTGGCCTGAATTAACAGGCTAATGTGGTGGCTGTTGTTTGCACAGCCAGTTAAAATGTAATTATTTTCAGGCTGGCGGACTGACGGTGGCAGCTGAGGCCTGCAGCTCATGGATTAGCTTGCCTCAATAAAACTTCAGAGGCAGTGCTGCAGTTTCAGACTGAGTGAGAGCAGAAGACACAAATGCACATACAGGAAGGCGTATGTGTGCAGTTTAGCATCTCACTGTGCAATCACACCTACAATTGGCTTTGTTTACTCTAAATCATACATAACTGCAGTCTTGTTAGGTACATATTACCCAAATACACTCTCAGATAAAGTCATTCATAGTACCGTCTGAGGTACATTTCTTTGATAAAGTACTGCTGCATCCTTGTCAGGATGTTTTATTTGTGCCCTTGTGGTTTAATCCAATCTCCAGCCCAATCTCGAGTATCTGTGTTTGCAAGGGTGCAAGCACAGATACTCATTCGTTTATTTGCTTAAATACACTTCTTTGTTCATTCACTTTCACAAAAACCACTTTAGGCCTGTTCTTTGTCAGAGTTGCAAAGAAGAATTGTTTTCATTGTTTTTTGCTAAACTTTTTCCTTTGGGCAATGCTTAGGTGTAACCTACTCAGAAAATCATCTTTTTGATAAAGCATATACTAATTCACTTGAAAGAGGACTGAACACCAGCAGAGCAAATGGCTTTGTGCAGAGCTCAAAGCACAAACACTCCAGCATTCATATAAATAGTTCCAAACAGGTGCATGTGAACAAACCCATGCAGTTTTGCAGAAAGCAAACTGACCGAAAGCTCTTTGTCAAATAGCTAGCTGGCTATTGAGCAGCTTAGCCTAATGACAATGCTGCTGGACTGAGCTTTGGGTTTGTGCAACATAACCAAACAGCTAATCACAGTTCCAAACACTTTTTTTCACATCGCTTGCTCTGTGGGGGATTTGAAGCAGAGCTGAATGTTGTTCTGTTTCCTGGGAAATAACAACAACTATAACACACATGGATAGTTCAGCACAGCCAGTTTACCTCACCTATCCATCCAGCACTTTTGTGACTAACACGATTTCAGTACTAAACAAGCACAGAGTCTCATAGAGTCTTTGAGCAAATCAACATGAACTACAGTGTCAATTTGACCTTTCCAGCACCATTATCAGGGCAATGTGCTCTTTGTGCACAAATGTTAAGAAATCCAAATGGTTTGTTATCTGCAAAATGGAAAAAATGTCAACATTCAACACACGCTAGTTCAGATCATTACTGGCAGATTGCTGTGCAGCTCTCCTTTACATTGTGGCGTGATCAATAAAACCATTACAGCATCAGTGTTGACATACTACCTAATTACTAGGACCTCGATCCATTAGAAAAAGAACTAATTAATCATACAAATTGTTGTGATGAATCATTTTCTACTTTTGACAAAATCTTATAATGATCGATATTTAAAGACGACATGAAACACTACAGATATAAAGGCTGATTTACATCATGGAGTCCTGCTTCAACTCTGTCTGTGAAGCTGGATTTAAGAACTAAGTGTCTAATGTTTTGAGAACATGTGTAGCGCCATCTTATGCCAGGACAGAACGTTAGGTCACTGGGTTGGTTGTTTGGTCGCAGCTAATAGACTAGCAATAGTTTATGTTATATATATTATATAGTTTATGTTAGCTAACACTAAAACTAACAGCCAACGGGAGGCAACTGAGCAACTGCCCCTATCCTAATGGGTGCCCCAAGTTCCCTTAAGGCTTTTTTTTAATGTGTGTGTGCACGTGGAGTCCTTCACATGATGACCATTAACCAATGTTCACCCTTGACGGCAAAGCGCACTGGTTCTCAGCCGGGAACGAGCTCACAAAGAGCATGTGCATTTTTTGCCACCTGAGCGGGGCTGTAGGGGGAACAGGGATATTAATTGAGACACGCAGACTGATGCAACAAAAACCAATAACTACGGTGTACAGCGTACACTATAGTCTATAGCACACAGGAGAATTAGGTTAGCATGTACACGTTGGCAAGTTGTCTTGTGGCAACTGAAACAAATGAGCGCGCTGTGTGTGCGACAGCATGACAAACATTACCTGTCCTTTTATTAACTGCACAAGTAGTGCTGGTCATTAGCTGCTAGCTAACTGGGTGTCATGGGTCTGTAGCTCTGTGTAAAACAGAGCTACACCTGCACCAGGGCAAACCTCCTCTGTAGCTCTCTATAAAACAGTGTATTCCACTGTTTTAGGGAATATTCATTCTTATGGCTTATATTTCATTAAAAACTATCTAATATGCATATCCACATAATTATAGATTATTATAATTATAGTATTAAAAAACAAACCCTGTATTTTAAAAGAAATGACATTAAGAAAGAGATTATATTAGATTTATATTCCACATAGAAAAAAATGCTGATTTTATAGCAGCACAATTATTGTAACTGTCATGGTTGGCTGTGTGGCAGGCAGGAGGGGTGGACCCAAAATGCAGGACTCTTTGGAGTTGAGATTTAAACTGAAAACGTAGCTTTATCGCTGGACAAACTTCTACATAAAATAAGACCCACAAAAGCAAAACAAAACTCTAAACTGAGGTGCTGGAGGACTAGAAATCATGACCACACAGCAAGTTGAAGGTACGACGCGACAGGGAGCACAGGAAAACACAGGGCCAGCTGGAAGAAATCAGGCTAACGAGACAGGGGAGCGGTAAAACTGAACACACTGACATGAGACATGAACTTTCAAAGTAAAACAGGAAACCAGAAACCATCACACACAGACTCAACACTGAGAGGCAGACAGAAAATAACGCATGGAACCCAAACTATACATGAGGCAACAAATCCTTAAACACGAATAAACAGAAACCTAGAATATAACAATCAAAGCACAAGAGTATCAAAGGGCAGCCCATAGTGCAAAAATAAACCAAAACATCAGAAACTCAAAATGCTGGGTCGAACCGACCCAGAACCGTGACAGTAACTCAACAGATTAAACATTTAATAAGCTTTTTGCCTGCGCAGAGTGATTAGTCAAACAAATTAAATCATCATAAATACATACATACATACATACATAAATACATACGTACAGGCATACAATAGCACTACACGTTCCCAAAATTTAAGCTTTCTTACATTCAGCTTCACACACAGTGTTAAATCTATGTCAGTTTTTGAGAGCAGGGCTCCATGATGTAAATTATCCTTTATATAGAATAGAATAGAACAGAATAGCCCTTTATTGTAATTGTACAACGCATGATCCAATCCATCTGCGCCACCATCTATATGTGTTTCATGTCCTCTTTAAACAAAATCACACAATTACTATAGAATTAAAATTGTATTTTCTATTTAATTCTAAGACTTATCAAGACTGGCCAGCTCAGGTCATAGAATCATACACTGCGAGGTAGCATACAAACTTAACATTACTGTTATTTGCTAACACAAGTTTACCTGATACTTGATCCTGTAGTTCATGCTCATCATGTTTTCTGCATCTTATCGTGTACAGACGCACTGTTCCACTCCCCTCATGAAGCAAAACAACAGCATGGTTCACAAATACACCTGATTTGATAGGAGGAGGTGAGGCTATTACATTTTTCCTTGCAAAAAAGGGACAATTTTAAAATATTCTTTATAATAAATAATTTATGAGTAATGTTTTACACACCAGTGATTGTCTGCTGTTATGATCATAAAATGGTTGTAGATAGGGACTGGAATTGAGAACCGGTTCTTGTAGTCTGCCCTGGGGCAGACTGACAGAAGCGAGGCTGCCATATCGCGCAAATAATTGTGTGCAGTTCTGAAAGCAGTCTATGACTTAACCTCAGCTAATGCCAGCTAACAATGTTAGCTCGGTGGCGAGTAGCCTTCAGTAATAGTAATAAATCACACAGCAATAGTACTTTCATGTAGTTGTAAAAAGCATGATAATATATTAAGTAATCCAAAGTATTCAGAATACCTTACTCACACTGAGTAACTTAATGGAACATGTTACAAACTAAATTCTGGGATATGTATTCTGTAATCTGTAGTGGAATACATTTAAAAGTAACCTTCTTAACGCTGCTTATCGGTAACACTTACACTCTGATCAGATTACTTCAGTGTGCCGGAGAAAGAATAGAGTTCTATATTTTCTTGCAAAAAAGGATGAGAATACGATCGTAGAGGAGAAACCACATCCAGGACAGAAACAACTGCATCATGCAGCTAACTCAACTTCAGTTCTTTGCAAGCATGCTAACCCTAAGCTAGCTCTAAGAACCTAGAGTGACTCTAAAGCTGAGTGAAAGCCCAGCGGCCAAACCCTGAAATTCAACAGGTAACAAATTGATGAGCAGTCATGCTGCAGTCTCTGTTTCTGCCTGTTCATATTCCTAAAGTACAGTCACTGTGGTTTAAAGTTTCTTTGTGCTGGTTTTCATCTTTGCTTTGTGCTGTCGGCCAGAGCTACGCGTTACTGTAATCCCATTACTTTTTTCAAGTAACAAATAAAGTAAGGGATTACTATTGCAAAAACGGTAATTAGATTACCGTTACTTTCCCGTAGGAACGCTGCGTTACTGCGTTACTAGTGATGCGCGAATCATGAACAAACCGTTCAATACTCGAGAATTACTTTACTGACTCATGATTCACAAGCCCAACTGACTCACTGACTCATCCCTGTTGCTGTTAGCAGCAATGTATCTAGCTTATAATTAAAACTGTGGAGAAAAACACAACATCCAGTATCTTAACAAAAAACATTCTGCTCTGAACTGGAAGAAAAAACCCTGAGTAGAAGCTCACATCAAGAAAATAGCTCCTCGGTTCACAGTAGCATCGCTCTGCTAACATGCTAACAGCACATTTGAGCTATTCACCCCCTCCCTTCCTGTGCTGAATCGTAAGCGTAAGCGAATCACTCAGGACTCGCTCACCCCCTCCCTCCTGTGCTGAATCATAGAGCGAACGAATCACTCACTCACTCACCCCCTCCCTCCTGTGCTGAATCATAGAGCGAACGAATCACTCACTCACTCACCCCCTCCCTCCTGGCTCACAGCTTCTTCTTCTTCTTGGTTGGCAACCAATGTTAAGGCGCATTACCGCCCCCTGGCTCACAGCTCAGTGGACGTTTAGATGAGAAAATATATATCTGACACATTTAAGGAAAATACTAATAAAATAAAAATAAACAAAATAAATGTTTATTAAGCAATTTTGATAGGAAATTGCTTAATTTTAGAAATGTTTTTGCTCTTTTTTTGCTCTATAAAATAGTTGTTTTCTTTTAGAATCATTCATCTTAGCAGTAGGATTTACATGAAAAGAGAAACAAATTAAGTTTGAATGAAAATGTACATTTTTTGCACTCTCTGGTCAACTGACTCAGTGAATCAAATGACTCAAAAAACCCAATTCACTTTGGTGAGTGACTCATTAAAACTCGATTCAGTAAAAAGAATCAAATTTACCATCACTATGCGTTACTAAAACCATGATTTTTTTGCGAGAATGTCTCATGACAGTGACGTAAGCGAGTGCGACGTTCGTGACAACAGCTGTGTGCAGATCAACAATGGATAATATATCGAGTGCGGGAGAGAGTGTGAGCGTGCAGCGTTTAAAGCGTGGAAGTACTGACCTTATTTTGAATTTGATTCCATAAAGTGACAAAAACATTAGTGTCCGTTGTGCATGGGAAGAAAACTTCTTTTCACAGCGAAAAAAACCCCTAAACTTCCAAGCAAGGACCGAGTGCGCTACCACGTATTTCCGTACCACGGAAATTGACAGAGAAACTCGCGGATTCTTCAACTGACCGCTGCAGCACACCTGCACCAGGACAAACCTCCGCCTACCCCGCTCCTGCTTTACAGGTGAAAATAGAGCAACAGGACCGCTAGTCTTTGATTTTATTTATTTTCTGCTGTGTTTTACTTGCATCTATTTGAAAGAGTGAGTGTAAACACAAAAGAATATTTTTATGTGCTGGAATGTGCAGAAAATAGGTTTAAATGTTAAACAAATTTCTTCCAGTCAGAGAATGTTGCATATAATTAAATTTTTGCTTGATGCATAAAGTTAAAAGATTAAAACTAGTAAAACAAGTTTTAAAAAGAGACTTTTCCATTTGATTACATTTTATATGAAGGATTATGCAGAAAAAGTAGAATTGGGCTGAAAGATCTATCGCTTTATCACCTATTCAGGTTGTAAATTGTGTTTTTAAAAAGTAACTAAGTAACTATGTAATTAATTACTTTTGAAAATAAGTAATCAGTAAAGTAAAGGGGATTACTTTTTTGGGGAAGTAATCAGTAATTAGTTACTGATTACTTTTTTCAAGCAACTTGACCAACACTGCTGTCGGCTTTGTGTTCATACCTAAATACTAAGAGAAAGCTTACATGTGTGTCCTCATTAGGATAGATATTTGTTTTGGTGTGTCAGACTGTAGCCTGTTAAATGGTAAAATAGTTATGAGACAATGTGTTTTAAGTCATTTTACAGAGAAACACAGAAGTAGTGTAACGAATGCTATAACAAATTACTTCCTCTGATATGCTGCTTAGTGATGGTGGTGACTGTGTGTGTGTGTGTGTGTGTGTGTGTGTGTGTGTGTGTGATGTGTTTGTGTAAGAGAGAGAGAGAGTGTGGTAGCCTTCAGAGGTCCTCTAGAGCAGCGGTCCCCAACCTTTTTTGCGCCACGGACCGGTTTATGCCCGACAATATTTTCACGGACCGGCCTTTAAGGTGTCGCGGATAAATACAACAAAATAAAACTAGTACCGGTACCAAAAAAAAGAAGATTTATTCATAACACACGTGAAAAGACCCAGGAAAACCGAGTTAACGATAAAAAACGATAACAAAATAACGCTGAAAACCGATAAAAACCCTGAAAACCATACATTTCACACCTGAGCCTCAACTCTCGCGGCCCGGTACCAAACGACTCACGGACCGGTACCGGTCCGAGGCCCGGGGGTTGGGGACCGCTGCTCTAGAGGGCACAAGCTTTAACAACCTCTCGCTTCAACATGCTCCTAACTGACCCGCCTACGTCTTCTCTTCGTTTCATTAAAGTACTTGGAGTTGTCAGTAAACCTTGAAAAGCACAATATAAATGTTAGTCCATTCCACTTATCACTCAATTGTGCAATAAAAGGACTTCACATACTCACTGCCACATTGTTATAGGTACTCCAGTAGCAAACAGTTGAGGTTGTGCTTTAGCGTTCTAGTGATCTATTTTGTTACTTACCCGAGTCTTCATTTTGATTTCTCTCTCTTCTGTGCTCTGGAGACCTCTCACTGGATTCACACACTTACCATCATTTTGTTAGCTCTGCTTTTGTTAGCTCGCAACGGTTTATCTATCTATCTATGGCCTTTGTAATAGTTTGGAAAAAGTAGCACAAAACAAACCTGACAAAATATTTTTCTCCTCCACAAGAGGAATGAGGATTGGGCTACATTTTTATAATATGATTCTAGTTTTATTGACAACTCAAAGCTCATTATGCTTTAAGCCATTATCACCCACTGATATACAGATTCATACGGCACTCTTATACTACAGGTTGCTTGTCTCTTTACATGCACAGTCACAGTCAGGCAGATGAATCAGGCACAGCTTTGAGGGCTGTCACTCCAGGATGGGCAGACTGGATACCAGACCTAAATGCCAAAAAATGTCTTGCCCTTATTAAAACTACTTGAACACTGTGTGGTGCAATGTAAAAAAAAAAAAACTTGACCAGAACCATAGCTATTCAGCATTCTGCATTGTATAATTAACTGTGTTTTTCTTCAAGGTACAGAAGCTATGTCAGAAATCAGTTGTCTTGTCAGATTAAATGCATGTCAATAAGATCCTCAGAGAGGAATCTGTCTGGTTAAAATATGATGAAACGTCAATAAAAAAAAAGCAAGTATTTACTTTCCAGTGTGAAGTGAGTCCCAGGTTACAAAATGATTTCTGCATTTGCATGGTGAAAACCTGATTCCATTCTAATCTCTGAGCCTTATAAACCTTTCTGACCCAGCTTTGGTGGACAGCGTGTACCGGCTGATACAGAAAGACCTCTGGACACTTTAAGTAGCGAACACAGCAGGGTAACATTTCCTCTGAAGATACTGAGTATGCTTTTAGCTCTCATTGGACTCTGTGTCAGGGTTCAGTGTGCGCTGCGAGGGAAATTAAACTGCCAAACTCTGTGTGAAAGACACTTCTCTGTCCATCATGGATGAAGGAATATCTAATTCCATCGCCTGGAGATAAGAAGCTTCTGGTTTTCTGCATTTCCAATCTTTAGATCAGCCCAAGAAAGGAAATGTAGACTTCTAAGCAGCAGAAAGTAATATCCTGTCTAAAGGTACTCCAGAGAGAGAGAGATGAGATTCAAAATAAGTTTCTTCCCACTGCCAGACATAATATTAGTATTCCTTTTTATTACCATTTTCTCAAGTGACATTCATTCATGTCACCTTTTATATTTACTTTCTGATGACTTCACATAACAGTGTCTGCAGATTGAAGCAAAATGAACATCTTGTCACTTTTTCCTGTATGTAGCGATCATGACACAACCACCACTGCGAAAACACAACATTTGCTCCTCTGTGTAAACTAGGTGGGGCTGTGAGTGATTACAGTAATTACTGTGATGAGGAATTTGAGTCTGTTAGAATGTCACTCAAGTTAGTGTCAGTTGCAAGCCTCCTGAAGTAACCTGAAGTTACAGTTTCATGCATAACTAAAGTGCATTATGATCATTTTGTGTCCTAATGAAATTTGTCAAACATTAACACTTAACTGGTTACTTAAAAGGTGCAAAATAAATGACAAAATGTCATCATCCGGGTGTCACTTACAATAAAGGAGAAACTTCATATTATTGCTTAAAACCCATTTTATTCCAAACCCTGATCATTTCCAAATCCCAGCCAATTTTTTTTATATAATCAAAATGGAAATAAAATTCCAATGACTCAGAAGACCTACTAGCACCAGAAATGGGGTAAATCTGGTATGACCACGGCCAAATATGTTTCTTTACAGCAGCGTACCATGCAATCATCTTTACCCCACTGAGTCATGTCAGTTAAAGGCCTAACAGATGACTAAATAGTACAGTCATGGCTAGAACTGAGTTCAGTTTGGTTCAAAAGTGTTCAATGTTGTTTAGACATCTGACAAAGCTGTCTGATGAAATGTTTTTCTAACAGGTTTTTGCTGTGTAGGAGTGTTTGGAAATAACACAGTGCAACAGAGGATTAAGGACAGCCCATTTCCTGAGTCATTTCAAAAACTAATTGAATGAAACGAAATTGAAATCTTTGAAAACAAGACTGAAAGTGGCGGCGCATAATTTAAAGCCAATCTGAAAACCAAATAATAACACTGATGCAGTTTGTCCCTTTAGTTTGAGGGCAGTGGAAACAACTTTCCTGATACCCTGTGACTGTGGGCAGGAAACTCCAGAGGGGCAACTCCCACCGGGGAGCAACAATACCTTTGATATTTTGGCACCGCCTCTTCCTCCAGTAACTGTGAGGCCCAGTATCCAGGGTTAATGGTGTTAGTTCACACTGAGTGGTGTTGGGAATTACGCTGGTGTTAATACGCATGTCAAAGACCTAGAAACACACACACACAAACATTCACACACAGAAAAATGCATAGCTTCACAGTGGGCCTCCTTTTAATATACCCACAGATGTGTTTTTCTCTCCCACACACATACAAAACCAAAGCAACCAGAGACACAGCTGAAAATGCTGAACTGCATAATTTCCCCTCGACGAAGCCCCAGACACACAGCTACAAACTGTGTATCACACACACAACACATTCACACTAACCAACACAGTGCTGGATGTCGTGATCGCTCCAAGTGCATATTGATTTGCTGTCACTCATGGTGGAGATGCAACGTGTAAATTGGCTGCTTGTCACTGTTGTGAGACATTAGCCTGCTGGTCAGGAGGTATGCCGCTCCAGATCAAACACACAGCAGCCTACCACACGCTGTCATCTGAAGCATTATGTTTTATTGTAACATATATTACATTACATTATATTATCTAAAATATCTGGGATTACGAAAGATCTTTTAAGATTTTTAAAACACAGAGTGATTAGGCGTGATGAATCTTTCTTAATGTTATTTTACATATATTGTAAAAATGAAAACCCATTGTTTGGGATAATGTGGATTGGCAAATTAGTCATATACATGTACTTGATGGTTTGATCATAACACTGGGAGAAAGACAGATGGTGCTTTAAAGCTGGAAAGTCAGCAGTGAGGGTTTCTTTTTGAGCCATTCCTTGTTGGAATTGGCTCATCTAAAGATTGGAAGGTAAACATCCAGATTTTCTTTTATTTCTGGAAAGGTGGCATTAACCTTTGGTGGCCACAGTCGCTTTTTGGCATGAAAACTCCTCTTGTTTTGTGGTCATGGGAAACTGTACTTGTCCACATTTTAAGAGCACGTTCATCTCCCATTAACAATGACTTGAGCTTGGTATAAGCTTTTGTTCTGGTGGTTTGCTCGTGAATTTGTTGGATACATTCACGATAAACTGATGGGACATCAATGTGCTGCCACTGGCTCTGCTTTCACTGCTCTGAGATCAGTTATGACCTCTGTTTCATATGGAAACACAGCCACCAGTAACAAGTAGACGAGCTTCAGTGACAGATGAGTCTTGTCTTGCCACCCACCTTGGCCAACATGTGTGTTATCGAGAAGCTGCTGTGTGAAGGAGTTACTCCAGGTGCTTGCTCAGTAACTTTCAGATTAGCAAAACGTCTGACTAAATATAATTCTTTAAACAGCTGTTCAGAAAACACTCCACCTTCATTTTAAGTTAATATTTGAATCCCTCTGTTCCCATTGACAGACTGCTCAGGCCCTTAATCAAGCTGATTTTTAGATTTTAATGTACTTTTTTACATCAAGTTGTAGGCCATGTGTTTCTGAGCTCACAGACAAACACCGTTTTATTAATATTTTCAGAGGTATGTGGTCCTCACAGGACAGCATATTTACTGAGCATATTTATAGGAAACAGGAATATAAAGTGAGCCCAACCTTAAATATATACAGCAGTAATATTCATCTGTTTAACACTGATGGGGAACATTTTTCAGCAGAGTAATTATTTCTAGTTTTGACACTTTGTGCTCAAACTTCCAGTAATACTGTTTTAAGTGTACTGAGATGTTTTCTTAGTGTTTTATTGTTTCTTTTCCTAAAAGAGTGGTTTGAAAGACTCCTCCACCAATTGTCATTGTAATTTAATGTTGTTAAATAATTTTTGGCAATATAGTAGATAGTTATTTAGCTGTAGAAGTTATAAAATTTTACAATTCTTCAGCCAGGAAGAAAGACAGCTGATATGGTATGTTTTAATCTGATCCAATTTATGTGTTTCAATTAGTAAATATCTGAGGTATTTGTTTCCTAGTATGACTTATAAGGTACTTTTACAGTGGCTTGCAAAAGTATTCGGCCCCCTTGAACTTTCCCACATTTTGTCACATTACAGCCACAAACATGAATCAATTTTATTGGAATTCCACCAATACAAAGACCAACACAAAGTGGTGCACACGTGAGAAGTGGAACGAAAATCATACATGATTCCAAACATTTGTTACAAATAAATAACTGCAAAGTGGGGTGTGCGTAATTATTCAGCCCCCTTTGGTCTGAGTGCAGTCAGTTGCACATAGACGTTGCCTGATGAGTGCTAATGACTAAATAGAGTCACCTGTGTGTAATCTAATGTCAGTACAAATACAGCTGCTCTGTGACGGCCTCAGAGGTTGTCTAAGAGAATATTGGGAGCAACAACACCATGAAGTCCAAAGAACACACCAGACAGGTCAGGGATAAAGTTACTGAGAAATTTAAAGCAGGCTTAGGCTACAAAAAGATTTTGATAGGTTTGTAGCTTGAACCTATTCGCTGGAACGTTGAAGACAATATAATTACACAGCAAAAGCATTGAACACCAAGTAGGCAAAGTTCTTCGTGTTACTCATGCATGAGGGAGACCTGCCTGGAGCCAAGTGTCGTTCCACCACTTGACCCCCGTCAGACTCTCGTCCGCTCCCCCGTAACACTGCTCTTTTATTGAGGTTACATGAATATGCATAGGTTCATTAACATACGACGTGTACATACACACAAAGAGTACCTTGCCTGTGTGTGTGTGTGTGTGTGTGTGTGTGTGTGTGTGTGTGTGTGGGGTCAGAGTGTGACCCCATAAATGACTTCCCTAAACCTGCTGGTCTGGAAGTCCAGCAGTTCATCTAAACAAAAGGCACTTAGACTAAAACAGATATAGCCACGTTTATCCTACCATAAAACAATAAGAGAAGGTACGACCTCTCCCATGCTCCCAGAGTGCTCTCTAATGCACACAAAGTTTGCAGACTATCAAGGATCAAACCTCTACCAATCTACAACTAATTATAAAACTCTAAGCATATATAAGTAGATATTTCTAAGCATAAATGACAATCAACAATACAAAACCTAACAGATTTCCCAAGCCTTGAACATCCCACGGAGCACTGTTCAAGCCATCATTCAGAAATGGAAGGAGTATGGCACAGCTGTAAACCTACCAAGACAAGGCCGTCCACCTAAACTCACAGGCCGAACAAGGAGAGCGCTGAGCAGAAATGCAGCCGAGAGGCCCATGGTGACTCTGGATGAGCTGCAGAGATCTACAGCTCAGGTGGGGGAATCTGTCCACAGGACAACTATTAGTCGTGCACTGCACAAAGTTGGCCTTTATGGAAGAGTGGCAAGAAGAAAGCCATTGTTAACAGGAAACCATAAGAAGTCCCGTTTGCAGTTTGCCACAAGCCATGTGGGGACACAGCAAACATGTGGAAGAAGCTGCTATGGTCAGATGAGACCAAAATGGAACTTTTTGGCCAAAATGCAAAACGCTATGTGTGGCGGAAAACTAACACTGCACGTGACTCTGAACACACCATCCCCACTGTCAAATATGGTGGTGGCAGCATCGTGCTCTGGGGGTGCTTCTCTTCAGCAGGGACAGGGAAGCTGGTCAGAGTTAATGGGAAGATGGATGGAGCCAAATACAGGGCAATCTTGGAAGAAAACCTCTTGGAGTCTGCAAAAGACTTGAGACTGGGGCGGAGGTTCACCTTCCAGCAGGACAATGACCCTAAACATAAAGCCAGGGCAGCGATGGAGTGGTTTAAAACAAAACATATCCATGTGTTAGAATGGCCCAGTCAAAGTCCAGATCTAAATCCAATCGAGAATCTGTGGCAAGATCTGAAAACTGCTGTTCACAAACGCTGTCCATCTAATCTGACTGAGCTGGAGCTGTTTTGCAAAGAAGAATGGGCAAGAATTTCAGTCTGTAGATGTGCAAAGCTGGTAGAGACAGACCCTAAAAGACTGGCAGCTGGAACTGCAGCAAAAGGTGGTTCTACAAAGTATTGACTCAGGGGGCTGAATAATTACGCACACCCCACTTTGCAGTTATTTATTTGTAAAAATGTTTGGAATCATGTATGATTTTCGTTCCACTTCTCACGTGTGCACCACTTTGTATTGGTCAAATATGTGACCCTATCTTCTCCAGACAGCTGACAATGAACCAGCCATACAACAACAACTGGTTATCCACTTTCCATTTGATAAACATCATGTGAGAGTTTATTCTCCGGGTGTCTGAGTCCAACAGTGTTAGAGCCTCTTCAAAGAAAGTTTCACTAATGGCAGCTAACAGCAGCAAAAAAAAGCAGCTGCACTTACTGACAGAAAAGTTCAGGATATCATCAACAGCTCACCTCTGCATCAGTGTCACCAGACAAAAGTAAGCTTCACTGACTCGTCAACTTGTTTCGAACCGCTTTCACAGTTTTACAGCCTCCTCCAGAGTAAACAAACATGTACACCGAACATATTACTGAGGTAAACACCAGACTGACAGCCACTGTAGCTTATGCACTTGAACTGAAAGATGTGACAAGAATTCAGTTGACCGTGATCTGCAATCTACTGACATCTAGTGGTCATATTTTACACACCACACTGCTAACTGTCATCTTTTATGGTCGATATTTACTCACTGACAGCTGGTTACAAATTCACGTTTTATTTTGTTGCTTAACAGTGCATGTGTGTTGCTGTAAATGACCAACGCTGCCAGCATTATTCATGGCAGGGATGCCTGCGAATTATATAATGTTATCGTTGGTCTGCCATTGGTAATCTGTCTCTTGGTAATTGCTAATGTGTCAAAATGATAGGCAGCCTTCTGTTATATTTAACATTGTTAAAAACCTTGTTAAAAGTTAAAATGGTTAATGTGCCTTCTGCTGCACACTTCTAAGGATAAAATTGCTAGAAATAAACAACTAAACAAGGAGAAAAGTTCCTAAGTAACTACATTTTGCTATCAATTTTTTATCTCAAACAAAACCTACTTTGGAACAGGTTAGATATGCAGCAAAAATTAAGACTACGTCCACATGTACACGGTTATTTTTGAAAACGCAGCGTTTTCTACGCGTCCACACGTAAACTGCGTTTTGGCATTTTGGATCAAATTACATAGATTTTTTAAAAACTCCTGCCAGGGTGGAGATTTTTGAAACTCTGTTTTTATGTTTACATAAAAACAGAGTTTTTATGTAAACATAAAAAAAGACGAGGAAAATGGATATTTAGTCACACGACGTCAAAGGTGTGCGCCTTTTTTGACGTCACGCTGTTATTGATGTAAAAAATAACAGTGTGAAGATATCTACCTATTCGGAACCATGATAACAGGGTTCCTGCTGATCGGAGCTGGCTTGGCCCTGGCTTATCGAAGAATTGAGAAAGCGGAACCGGCTGTTCAAACCCCCACAAGGATCACATCGTGGAGAAGCTCACTGCGGTCGTGAGTTCTCAGAATCTGCTCTTTGAGCACAAGAATGACAACATGACGGAGCGTAAGTTTGATAACATCATGGAGAAGCTCGCGGCTCTCCAACGGGAGATTGAGAGACCAGTGTTGGACTGTTAAGAACAGCTTTGAAATTCTCATGAGTTGTTCGCACTAAAGAAAAACCACCATCATAATGTGGCTATCCCTTCAGCACCAGCTGTGGGCTCAAGGCTGGAGCTGAACAAAAACACCCTGATAACGACTGTGTTTAGACTGTTCTTCCCATTCTATGCAAGGCCACCTGGGTTGGCTGGAAGACTGTTTACTTAGCCTAGCAGGGTGAAGGACACTGTCTCAGCTGAACTCTGGACACGCACACACATACATATACACTGATAAGCACTCACTCGCCCCCCCTCCATTCCCAAATGCCTTCGATGCTTGTTCCCTCCTGGGAACACTGGAATGGTGGCGCAGTGCAGCTCCAAATTTTTCAGCAGTTGAGTCATTGCCTATTTGCCCTTTAATGTCACCTGCTCTAGCCTTTTTTTGTTATTTCTCTATGCCGCTCATTTGAGAGGCTGATGGGTGGGTGATAATGAGGGCTAATGGTCTGAAAGACTGAGTATATAGGGGAATACACAAAGCTGTATGCATAGAGACGCAAAGGTCTGTCATTTCAAAGAAAAATGTCACATGTGATTCCAAAAGAAGCTAGTTTTCCCTAAGAAAGCTGGTCTGTGACTCTTTCCTCTTTTAGTTTGATCAAATTTAAATACTGACATTGTGAACTGTGACAGTCTTGTCAGCTACAAGTGATGGGACAAATATGTTCTTGTCTTAATAAGAATGACACCTCTAGAACAGTCAATTCCAATCCAGTTTCTGTTCCACCCAAATAATTAGGAATTTGGATTGAATGATAGGGAGTGCTGAGGGGATCAATGAACAAATTAAACTAATAGAGAGTGAAATGACCAAAAAAAAATTCAGATTTAGAAGATAACCACTGCACTGTCCATTAGATAATACTGTGTTTTCCTCTTTTAGACAATAGCGGTCCATCACACTGGGAGGCTGAGCTAGCATCTGGCAGCATCAACAATTAATGCATGAGGATGGTACAGCTTTCCATCAGCCTCCTGTAAATAGCTGGCATGTGGAGAGCTCCCCAGCAGATGTGCTACAAGAATTCATTAGTGTCCCCTGTTCCTCATACTTGTCCCCAGAAAGCTATTATCTACCACGCTGAGCCTGAGAAGATTCCAAAAAAAGTACGAGAGGAAAAAAGAAATTCCCATCACTATCTCACAGTGTGTTTCCGTGCTTCAAAACACATTCTGGATCGTTTTCAGGCTTATAAACAGCAGCGTTGTCTTGTTGTTGTAGTTCAGAGTTTCACTGATAAGCTCTGACTGCAGGTCACAACATTTAGCATCAAAAACATATCCAAATGTTCTCAGAGGTGTGACATTTCATTTGGGATTTTTTGCACATATCTTCACTCAGAGCTCTTTTATGGAGCCATGTTTACACCTGACCTGTCTACTGTGCAGTAAAACACACCGTGGGGTGTTTGCCTCTTTAGTCCTGCACTTTAATGCCTACCAGTAAGACACCCTCTTACATCTAAACACAGTATGTCATGAGATAAATGAGACCCTATCTGCAAGATTGTGGAGCTGTTTCTTAGGAAGAAATGTGATTCATCGCTTCCTTTATTGTCTCCTTTTAACGTACTCTGGGGTGGGAATTTAAGGCATTAATTGCGATTAATCAATTTGAAAATAACGCGTTACAAATATTAACCCATTTAATCGCACTTTGCTTCCAAGCAAAGGCAAATTTTTGTCAATGCACGATTTCCTGCTATACCATACAGTTGTACTGATGCACACAGCTACAAAAATGGAAGAATCAGAAGAAAGTGTGTTGCAAGACTGATTAGAGACAAATTCCACTTCAAAAGACTACCCGACGGACGCTTTGATGAAAGCGTGTTTTTGTGCAAACTGTGCAAAAAGTAGTTGCATACCATGAAGCACTTGAACCTTACGGTACCTTCTAAATGCAAAACATGTTGCAGCGAGCACAGAAACTGTGGGAGCTGTTAGAGCTAGCAGTTTGAGTTCCAACCAAAGGTGTCGGCAGCCCAACCTTGAAATGACTGGCTTCAGGACCAAAATTAGTAAATTAACATCAGACAAACTTACAAATTCTCTCGCAAATTGATTGCTCTGGACTGTAGACCACTATCAGTGGTAGAAGATAGGGGGTTAGAAAATGTGCTACAGATTCATATGTAGAAGCCTTGTGTAACAGGGCCCTGAGTTTGTACAGAGCAGAATCCACCATCAGCGAGATAGACTGCGCGCTGCAGTGGTGGTCCAGTCGAGCAGGGACCCACCCACAGCTGTCTGTCTTGGTCTGCAAGTATTTGATTAGTCCTGTCACTTCTGTCCCATGTGAGAGACTGTTCTCACTTGCAGGTCACATAGTAACAAAACAGAGAGCTGCCTTGAGCTCTGAAAATGTTTTTTGAAACATTTTTTGAAAATGCACTTAAAGTACTTAAAATAACACTTTATTTTTAAGTCTGCCCAGTTTTGGCCAGGGATATTATATTTTTATTAACTTCAGAAGTTTCATACATTGCAAACAAAAATTTTCCATTCTGTGTCAGTGCCTAAAGCATTTGGACAGGAACAGACAAGACATCAGAATCAAAGGCAGCCAGTATAAGTGGAGGGAAAAAAAGAGGAACCTCACTGAACCTGAAATGAATGTGCTAGGCAAAGGACTCAATTTCACCATTTCGCCACAAAAGCTGCCCATAGTGGATTTTATCACAGGCACAGAAACTTTGATAAGGATTAATAAATTAACACAACTTGAAGCAGAGAAAATAAGGAAGAAGGTCTCAGCTACCCTCCCCAGTGTGAGAATTCCTTCATCCAACCTCACAATCACAAACCAAAACATCACTATATTACCAGCCGACAAGGTGGGGTGCACTGCCTGAAGGTGAGACCCCAAAAGAAAGTACAAAACGACAGACATCAGTTGTCTACGACTACTTGAAAAGTAAAAAGTAACTGACCTACATATGCTGTATTCTGTATATATGGACTTCTCCAAAGATCCAAAAAGAACGTCTCCCAAATCGATCCATTGTTAACAGTATAAATGCAGCCACTTGAAACATTTCCAAGCACCTCGCCACCAATGTTCCCTCTAATTTTTAATGTGTCTGAGCGAACACACAAACTCCCTGAGCGGTCCCTTGGACCACTGTGAGCAACATCAGATGTGTGCACTGTGGTCACGCCAACATTGCATCCTTCCAAGTTACATGGTTTATTAAAATAATCAAATTACAGCATTTACATTTATGTTAGACTTCTTTTAATTAACTGCTTTAGCCCACTTACAATGAAAATGTAAAAAAGTCTAATCATTGACCTGTGTAGTATGTTAACACTATTGGAAGTAAAAATAACTTGAACTTTTTAACTTTTTAAAACTATTTACAGAACAATCAGCTGTTCTGCATCAAATCTGATGCCACACAAATTATTTGTGCCACTCCAAAAATAATTTCTGTCCACTATGAGATAAAGGAGAACAACAGCCTGATACCTGCAGGGCTTACAACAGCAGATGTATCACTGCTGTAACACCTGTAACATTCAGCAGTCGCCTCATTGTTCTGACACACACAACAAAACTATTGACTACACTACACACTAACTACACAAGATTTGCGCTAAATGTCGCAAATCTCTCACATCTCAAAACACCGCCGTCACTCCTAAAACTTCCTCCTTCCTAAACAACTAAATGCCATGTTGCCATATCAGTTTTTGATCGGTCCACATGTTACATTTTTCCACCAATAGGAAAGGCTGGGGGGTTTTTTGGTTCTGTTTTTGCTCACAGGCTTTCGAGCGTTTTCCTTATAAAACGCCGTTTTTACCGTTTCTTCCCGCAGTAAATATAAACAATGATAGTATTCAGGAAGAAAAACAAACATTGCAGATATTTTTATCATAACTCTGCTTTTACGTGGCCGATCAACACAATTTAAAAACTGGTATAAAGTCCACACTTTTTCCGTCAATTGTTCCGTCTGTCCTGCTCACATCTCCAATGGTTGTACACGTTGTCATTAACTTTGCTTCACTCCACATTAGCCACGCCGCTTTGCTCGCTAAAACACCGGTGTCGGCACATAAGGACGCTGTCATAGCCTGTCAACGACGTTGATTAGCTGCGTATATACGAATGTGAATCGCATCATTGGCTGGACTATGGGATAAGGTGGCATCGTTCTAATCCCATACGGGAGCAGCCAGTCACTCACTGACTAACACTGCAAAACAGAATTGTTAAAGTATTCATTTTAATTTCAATTCAGGTGAGTTTTTTTTTTGTGCGCAATGCAGATTTTCTGTGCGCAGAGACCGTGCCAGCAGTGCGCAATTGCGCACGTGCGCAGCTAAGAGGGAATATTGATTTCCAATATCAGCCATTTTAGCCAAGTGTCACATGGAGGAAGTGGAAAGTAAAGCTCTGGGCTCTTTCAAAGGGACAGTACTTACCCACTGGTACAGCTGTATGGATGATACCTGGGTCAAAGTCAACGCCCAGGCAGTAAAAGCCTTCACTGTTCATATTAACTCAGTGGCTAGAAACATAAATTTGACCTAACTTTACCATTTCAGGACTGTGCTGTGTGCATTGAGGAGAATGGAAACCTCAACACAGAAGCCTACAAACACAGGCCAGTACCGACTCTTTGACTCTCACCACCCTCTGGAACATAGATGTGGCGTAACCTAGACCCTGCAACACTGGGCAGAGAACATTCCCTCTAAGACAGAAGGGAAAGAACTGGAGCACACACATTTAAAGAAAGCTCTTAAAACATGTGATCATCCCAACTGGTCCTTCATCAAATCAGCAAAGATGCACATGAAAGAAGGTCAGAAACCAACTATTGGAAAATACACTATGGTTGTGTCCAAATTCATGGGCTGCATCCTTCTGAGAACCCAGCCTTCGCGGTCTACGTGGGCCGGGTCCTCAGAAGGTCGGGTAGGCTGGAAGTAAACAGCTGGGGAAATTGGACGGTCTAGCCTTCTGATTTGCGTCACCGCTGTCTCGGTGGAGTTTAATAAACTCGTCCGTCTGCTCCTTGCTATCTAAAATATAACAGGACACTGGCGTAAATTCTCGACCGTCTCACACTTCTGTTTAATCAGTTTTCTGTTTGATGTTTATTCAGCTGTGTAAAAACCAAGGAGGAACCCACCAGGGGGATTAATAAAGTTGTATTTTATCTAATCTAATCTAATAACTTTAATCTCAGCCAAACCGATTGACTCATGAACAAACAAAACACTGAAAAAAGCCAAACAATTACATTTTTAGGTTGTCTAAGTGACTTATATATTACGATTAACCTGAGTAGCGAAAGTCCGCGGTGATCTGAAAATGATGTGCCGGGAGTTGTGCCGTTCTCGGCGGCTTCAGTGACCCTCGAGCTCCCGGCGAGCTCGAGGGTCACTGAAGCCTCGAGCTCCCGGCGAGCTATCGAGCTGGTGGGTAGCAGACGTCTCCGAAAACATCGAAGCACTTTTGCAAATATGCGATGTCTTGATAAACCGAGCAGATATTTGAAGTTTACAGAGCTACTTTCTCGCCTGAAAATATGTTAAAAGTTTATTTTGTGACCCAGAAAGATTAATAAGAGTAATTTTAAAACTCAGTAGCGGCCGCTATTGTTGGAAACTGGAGTTTGGCTGGGATATGCATTCTGGGATATGGTAGGCCACGAAGGACACACCCGACCCATCCTTCAAATTCGGGGAAAAGGAGGACGCATTTGTCGGCTGCATTCGGAGGAGTCTACGAATTTGGACAGCCTTCGGCGCGTCGCTGTGACGTAATCGGTCTACAAATGCGGCCTCAGGAGGATGCAGCCCATGAATTTGGACACAACCTATGAGTCAAAAGCCTGGCCTCCACAGTCACCTGACCTAAACCCAATCAAGATGGCTTGGGATGACCGCAGAGTGAAGGCAAATGGGCCAACAAGTGCTCGGTGGTAGCTATTTTGAAGAATCTAAAACATGTTATGAGTTTTTTTGTTTAATACATATTTCCATATGTGTTCATTCATAGTTTTGATGCCTTCAGTGAGAATCTACAATGTAAATACTCATGAAAAGAAAGAACAAACACTAAATGAGAAGGTGTGTTAACGGTTTTGACTGGTGGTGTAGAATGATAAGCAGAAAGAAATGTCATCTCTTTTGTAGTAGGTTTATCAGAGAAACTCTCTTTCTCTAAGCGCAACATCCCAGTGCGCTTCAGACCCAGCCTCATCCGCAGACGAAAACGGATTAATCCCAAGGACAAAACCCCCACACAAGCTAAACAACGTAGTATTACTATAGTCAGCAAGCAAGAGTGACCTCTAAATTGGAGAAACCAAACAGCATCTCCATAATCACATGGCACAACACCTCACCAGGAGCCACCTCAACAGGACAAGACTCGACAGTACAACTAAAGGATAAAGGTCACTTTTTCGAGGATGCCAATGTTCACGTTTTGGACAGAGAAGACAGATTGTTTGAAGGAGGAGTGAAAGAAGCCATCTATGTCCACTGTGAACGACCATCCTTGAACAGAGGGAGTGGCTTACAACACCAACTGTCTGCCACCCACACTGCAGTTTTGCGATCCCTTCCCAGACACCTCAGTCCGCACTCCCATCTTTGATCAGGTGATCTCGATAGATCACATGATAGGATGGGGAAAGATCTCCCAATGGTTTCACCTGAAACCTCTGCTGATAACCACCCATGACAATTTTTTACACCTTGGCTCATGCGTTGAGGCACGTGATCAATAGTGAGTTAACCACCCTGTTAAGGGACAGCTTCTCACTACAGATTAAATTCCTGGGACTCTCCACTATTGGGTTTTAGGACTGAAGAACCTTCTCAGGTGAGAGGTGAAACGTGTTCAAGAAACTTAAAGAAGTCCAGTTGTTTTTCTTTCCAAGCTCCTTAGTTTACCAGGTTATCTTGACCACGTGTATGGTATTTCTTTTAACATGCAGCTGAAAGTGTATATGTAATAAAGTGGGTGGTGAGTGTATTTCCTTATACTCTCAGTAAGAAAGCTACTCCCAGCTTCTGTAAAAAGACTGTCCAAAACCAAAGCCACCGTTCTGGATAACACACACACACACGGATCAGATGCTGAATATGCAAAAGCTTGAGTTGGCAGACAAGAAGAATGATGTCAGCCTGCCTTTTGGTGTTATTTATGCAACCAGCTGGTGGCTGTTTAATAAAAACCTTTAAAATATGTGCTATAAAATTTTCTGGTAGATGTAAAGAACAAATCAAATTATATATAACAATAAACAGTTGAAAAATAAATGACCTGTGTTAAGACTTTCAAAGTCTTAAAACAAAGAAGACTTTGCGAACACCACTGTTACTTGGCAGTGGAGGGGGGTGCCACCTGCTCACATGCAAGACTGTCCATCACCAAGAAACAGCCAATCGAGCAGCTTGACGGTGTTACACCCTGGAGGCTGCATCAGCAGATGGAGGAGAACAGCTCTAAATAAACAGCGATGAAATGCACTCAGGCGCTCATCTACAACAATCTACTGTGTATTTAGCAGCATGGAAACCACTGCTTTACTCGGATCAGTCTGGGCTGTCATCAGTATAGTGAGTGACTGAGGATATACAGTACAAAGAGATGAATGGGTGATGCATCCATACTATATGTCATTCAAACATGACTCAGTTTGAGACATTCAAAATTAGAGGCAGTGGTGCAAATTATGGAAAAGACTGCCAAACAGGCTCAGTATATCAGGAGATATTAGACTTTGGTTGTGTCCAAATTCATGGGCTGCGTCCTCCTGAGGCCGCATTTGTAGACCGATTACGTCACAGCGACGCGCCGAAGGCTGTCCAAATTCGTAGACTCCACCCAATGCAGCCGACAAATGCGTCCTCCTTTTCCCCGAATTTGAAGGATGGGTCGGGTGTGTCCTTCGTGGCCTACCATATCCCAGAATTCATAGCGCGGCCCAGCCAAACTCCAGTTTCCAACAATGGCGGCCGCTACTGAGTTTTAAAATTACTCTTATTAATCTTTCTGGGTCACAAAATAAACTTTTAACATATTTTCAGGCGAGAAAGTAGCTCTGTAAACTTCAAATATCTGCTCGGTTTATCAAGATATCGCATATTTGCAAAAGTGCTTCGACGTTTTCGGAGACGTCTGCCACCCACCAGCTCGATAGCTCGCCGGGAGCTCGAGGGTCACTGAAGCCGCCGAGAACGGCACAACTCCCGGTACATCATTTTCACATCACCGCGGACTTTCGCTACTCAGGTTAATCGTAATATATAAGTCACTTAGACAACCTAAAACTGTCATTTTTGGGCTTTTTTCAGTGTTTTATTTGTTCGTGAGTCAATCGGTTTGGCTGAGATTAAAGTTATTAGATTAGATTAGATAAAATACAACTTTATTAATCCCCCTGGTGGGTTCCTCCTTGGTTTTTACACAGCTGAATAAACATCAAACTGAAAACTGATTAAACAGAAGTGTGAGACGGTCGAGAATTTACGCCAGTGTCCTGTTATATTTTAGATAGCAAGGAGCAGACGGACGAGTTTATTAAACTCCACCGAGACACCGGTGACGCAAATCAGAAGGCTAGACCGTCCAATTTCCCCAGCCGTTTACTTCCGGCCTACCCGACCTTCTGAGGACCCGGCCCACGTAGACCGCGAAGGCCGGGTCCTCAGGAGGATGCAGCCCATGAATTTGGACACGACCTTTTTGTCAGATGGTCTGGCCATTTAACTCTCATTCTATCAACATATTTGCATATATTCACATTTAAACATATGTCTGTTGGAGATCCGAATGTACTGTACATTGTACATTAACATTCATTTTGAGCTTCCTTGTGGAACAATACATTTCTCCTTGAAAAGATGATTAACTTCTTAAACCTCAGGGGTCATTTACACATTCCCTGTGTGAAAATGACATGCCCAAAATAAATAAAGTATTTCTCTGCAATTACAAACTGTAAACTATCTTAGTATCATCGTAATAAAGCTAACACTTCATCAGAGGTGTAAATATTGCAGCAGATGCTACTTTGTCCAAGTAACTGAGGATGGAACACAGAAAAACAAGTCTTTCTCCTCACCTAAATACATTTTTGTATTTTGAAAACATGCTGCAAGACAATAAACTCCAAAAAATCATGAGTCAACATCTGCACACTATCTGTGCAAAGACTGATGCTGCTAAATTGAAATACAGCAACTGAGGTTTTAGAGAAGACATAGCCAGGCGCTCAGCGATTCGGCAGTTTTCACTCTTTGTTTAGATGGATTTAGGTGAAAAGGAAAAGAACATCACTAATTAGAGGAGGGGGCCTAAGGGTACATCTACCACCATCTTGCAATGCTGTGATTGCAGATATTCCCCAACTGTCTGTGAATTGTACTCGTGGCCATTGATCAATTGGCTTTGATCAGTGGTTGTTGATCAATGGTCATGACAATTTGCATATTAATGATGAAAAAACTGACCTCACAGCCCATTGTTCTTTCAGTGGGCTAGTTTCAGTTATTGTGCAAATGTCCTGTTTATAAGGTTGTAGACCTGCAGTCAGCTGAGATTGAAGAAGTCACCTGGATGAGTGACAAAACGTTTCTCCTACTGAAAACACATCGTCAAGAACTTTTTGGCATAATGGGTCGTGTTTTTGCAGAGCGAAATCAGAGAGTATTTACGTAACAGACCTGGCGATGCAGCCCATGAAACTCAATAGTCCCCATCTTACCCCGGTACTGGGGGCATTGGGGTTTAAGAGGTTTTAGAAAACAAAGAGATAATAATAAAACAGAGATGAAAAAGGGATGAGAGAGACAAATGAAAATAAATGCAAAGAAGGTCAAACTGATGAGCGGTGAAAATGGCAACGGAGCAAAAACAAAACAACAAAAGATGATGACAATACAACACAAAGACACTTATAACTGTATATAGTACAAAAGTACTACAAAGACACAGAATGGCCTAAGAGAGGCATAAAAATGCTATGAAGGCAGCTTAATACTAAAACCTACCTCAAAGCAAAACAAACCTACAAAGGGATATGTTATGGCCATAGAGAAAATTAAACACACACAGACAAAACCCCTGAAAAGAAATATGGAATTGTCACAAAAAGCATCAACTTAAAACTACAGCAAAAGGGACAAAAATAGCTACAAAGCCTGAAAGAGCTGCACTGAGACAGACACTTTCTGCAGAACAATTGAAATTAAATTAAATTAAGTGAAAACACCATTTGTTTGGTTCTTTTGATGTTTTCTCTATATTTTTGTTTTATAATTTGTTTTAATTTCTTCAGTTCCACTGACTCTTTCAGGCTGTTTTTATATTTGTAAAAAGGAGATAGCTGTAACAGCTAGCTACTCAGCTACATTAATGCTTAATGGTAGCTGTGTCAATTATAGCAAAGTGGTTATATTTAAGTTATGTGCAGTTGTAGTAAAATCACAGACAGAAATAATTAAAACTGCAGCAGCCTGAATACGTAAAAAGTGTAGAGGGGTGTGTAGAGCGGATGTGTGAGTGGGAGTTCAAAACAGTGACTTCAACCCAAACCACTACCTCGCAGTACCCATCTTGCTCCAAAAATTGAAGATGGCAGCTACCATAAGTGGGAAATTTTGGCTTTACTTTTGTAGCATGGGAGGAAGTGGAGACACATTTTTTCTACAGTCAGTGAATGAATAATGGGAATAATGGAATGGCTAGCAATAAAAGCTTCATGTAAATCCCAGAGGTTTTTATTATCTCAAGTTTAATGCTGAAGAAATGATGATGTTCAATTTTACTTTCCTGTTACAGGAATGACTGAAAATGTGTGGTCATGTTATTTTCTGTGAAAAACTAAGTGCAAGTCATAGGCCAGCACCCTTGTGATGTATCTCAGGGAGATTTGAAGCAGGTCTAGTCTGTGTTTCAGCGCTACCCTACATGTGGTTTCGCTGTGTAAATCCAGTTGTTCTGTCACCTCTCCAGCTGACTCACCGCTGTCTTTCTCATCAAATCCAATAAACAAGGGAAGCAAGGGATTAGTCACAGCTAAATACACTAAGCTCATTTGATAATCATGGCTTCTCCCCAATCTCCGCTAATTAACAATGGATGTGACGAAATTAATCTACACAAATGGCTGCGAGTGGCCATCAATGTTATCAGAATCACATGAAGAGATTTAATTCCGGCATTTCGTGGCCTTTGTGGCATAAAACCTCTTTTGGTCTTATGCCAGTGCATCGATATGCAGGTGGCCGAATATTACTACAGTGCCCTTGAGACCACTGAAGGATTTCAGTCTCAGTTTTTCAATTAAATTACTACGTGTCCACTTTACCCCTCAAAAGCCAGGCACCCAGTCAGGCACTGTTTTGACAGAGGACCTCACATTAACTAGTTGTAATTAACAGGGCCACAGTGAGAGTTGGATTCAGGGAAACACTCCGTTTGTCAATAATTTTAGGACTTTGGAAACATGAGAGGAAAAAGGTGTTCCAGTATTCTTAACCCTCTAATGATAGTTTTGTAAACTATCCAATTTTAAGAGGAGCCTTGTCAAAATATAATGTGCTAACCTTTCCCATTAGTTGTGCCGGGGTAGCTGACATATAAGATGCAGTTCCATTCAAAAGATCTTATTTCTTAAACCACAAACATGACAGAGCAATGTTTAGTTTCCCTTCTCAGTCAGGTACACAGAAGACAGTTCAACATTTGCTGCTGCATTTATTGAAAACTTTGTTTTGGATGTGAACATACACATGTTTGTCCTGGTGTAATACCAACACTCTGCATGAATTAAGCAAGTCTAGATTAAGTGTTGTTGTGGCAAAGATAGCATGTGTCAAAACCTCATGTGTCTAGCCAGTGCATGCTTTGGATGATCTAAATCAGAATAAACCACAACACAGTGTGTTTTCAGAACAGGCAGGCTTTATCTATTGTATTGCTCCTCAGTAAACATTCAATTTCATTTATATAGAACCAAATCACAACAGCAGTTGGCAATTTATATTGTAAGGTAACGACCCTACAATAGTATAAAAAGTGACTTTGGGGACTCGCAGCTCAGGTACAGCACTGCCAAGTGGTCAGAAATGGTCATTGCACACTTGACGTGGATTATCTAAAGTGCACCTGAACCTGAGGTGAGGCAGTCACACTCATCCCGAGTCAAAGCCATCAGCCAAGGCCTGGGACAAAATAAGACCAAATGAAATTAGCAACTATACATCTGTTGTGTTAAATGACAAGAGAAGTTGTTTATTATTTGTTAGGAAAAGTGTATTTATATAACACAGATGCCATTGACATTCAGTGCAGCGTGACAAAATCTGCACAAATTATTCCATTCTTCCTGTTGAAAAAATAACATATTCAACATCTGCATGTTGCATCTGCATGTTGCAGATGTTGAATACATCACATTACCTGAGATACATCACATCTGCCTGAATGAATGGAGGGTGATATAACTGTTGTTTGGAACTAAAATAAATGATCTGTTTATTATATTACTTGTAAAAAAAAATAAGTCTAATGCAAAATGTTAACTGGGGGAAATTCAGTGTTGTTCAGAGAAAAATCACAGATAACTTATGATTAAACACATACTTCTCCTCAGTTATTACAGTACCAAAGCTCCAGTTGCTTGCAGCGTAATTTCCATTTGATTCACCACCAAAGCATAAATATATGCTTGTCCACAAAGGCACTGTGTTAGACAGGCATCCTGTCCAGGGTGTCTCAGGATATGCTCCAACCTCCCTGAATTGGGTAATCGTTGAGTAATCACTGTGTAAATTGCATGTTAGCGATTCTGATTGCTATATCAAAGAGGAACAATTAACTTTGAAGCCTAAGTCATTATCTGTGATGACCCCAACCTTATCTTAATTCTGTGTTTTGGAGGAAGAAAATGATTTTCTTGGAAAACACATGAATAGTTTTTGTGGTGTACCAGTAAGATGATTTCCAGTAGAGTTGTTCAATTCAATTCAATTTTAGGCACTAAGGCAACTCAAATGTAGGGATGGGTATCCGGTGCCATGATGGCACCGGTTCTCACATAAACGGTAGTAACCAGACAGAAAAGCAGCGCACATTTTGGTGCTTTATTTCGGTGCTTTGTCATACACTTTGGATTCCAGCCAATCATTTTACCTTTGCAAGCGTAGTAGGCGGGCCCAGGTACGTACGTTCTTTTAGAGCAGAGCTACAGATTAAAAATGCCCAAGGCGAAGCAGTCAAACGTCTGGCTGTACTTCACAGCAAAAGATGCAAACTCAGCAGCCTGCAACAAGTGCTTTAAGCTGATACTGTGCAAAGGAGTTAATTCCTCGAATCTGATGAAACACCTGGCAATGCATACCGTTTTTTTAAAAGCCGAGAAAAGCACCGTATTTGATAGCTTGCTGCGAGACCTCACACCGAGCACATCTACTGCGGGTGTGGTGCCTGTTATCGGACCCGGAGTTAGCAACATCCCCCAAGAACCCGAAGAGGAGAGTCCTGGCCCCTAGCCCTGCCAGTGTAGCAGAAATGATGAGGATGATGATGGCAGCAGCAGCCGTTCTTCTCTGCGTGAGTAGCTTAATGTTGTTCGTGTGTAATTTGCGTTGAGTAGGCCAACCACGTTATTACATTAATGCATGTAAGGTGAACTAACAAACACCGTCGTAGTTACATGCGGCTGTCTTCTTGTTTGATGGCAGATACTCCCTTCACCCTGGCCAAAAAGGCTAAAATGACCAAAGAAAAAGAGGGAAACAGCTAAACATGAGAGGTTTTTGGACAAAGTTTGTGTTTTTTTCCCCCATTGTTTAAGCACTGCTTCCTGCCAAGAGTAATGCCATATATGCCCCATAGCTGCAGAAAAGGCTAACATTGTTATCTTTTTACAAAAAAACAGGTAAACATGAGAGGTTTTTGGACAAAGTTTGTGTTCTCCATTCTTTAACCACCGGTTCGAACACCGTTTAAGCACCGGCACCGTTTCAAAAGTACCGGTTTGGTACTGGTATCGGATAAAACCTAAACAATACCCATCCCTACTCAAATGTAGTCAAATTAGCAACTTTTAAGGACATTATTAGAGAAAGGGTTATGTTAATTTCCCCCAAAAAATCTTTTTATGTGTGCTATATTGTCTGTGTACAGTTAAATAACCTCATGTGCTGTAAATTCATTATTAAACAATATTTTTGTATCGTCACAGTTCTAATGCTGGAAAAAAAAGATCAGAGAAAAAGGCTTAAATACAGGCAAATGGATCTTAGAGAAATAAAAAGCTGAGATAAAAAGAGAGGCCCTTTAGTGTAACAGAATCCACTTAATTTCAATTGGAGCTGAGAGTGATAAACAATCTGAATAATGTT
Source organism: Perissodus microlepis (assembly GCF_051167445.1). NCBI lineage: Eukaryota > Metazoa > Chordata > Actinopteri > Cichliformes > Cichlidae > Perissodus > Perissodus microlepis. The sequence goes on along the minus strand of NC_140471.1, from coordinate 3,575,089 downwards.
CCTGAAGTGGTCTAATATCTTTAGGACACCGAGAGCTGGAGGATGGAGGGCAAGATGGGTGAAGAGGATTGTTAATTTCATCAAAATGGTGGCTGAAGGAGTGGAGGAGTGCAGATTCAGCCCACAGGGAGAAAAAAAGCCTCTCCCTCCTCCTTCATCCTGTTACATATTACACTGCCTCCCATTGCTCAGCCTAATGTTTAAACTCAATTATTCCTCCCACTGTTAGACAAACAGCCGCATCAGCTGGGGAGAGTGTTCACACTGTCCCTGGGTATATTGTAGCACTGCGTTGCTATTTGAAGCCAATATTAGCCTTTTATTAAATCTGGTCCAGTCAGTGTCACATGATGGATTTGATGCCAAGTGTTAGGTTATGTAAATGAAAAATGAAAAACAAGGCCACTGATTACCTAAGCTAACATGACGGGTGATTTGAATCACACGTGAAGAGATTTATGCAGATGCTTGAAGTGTTTTAGCAGGCTTTGTTAGGACCGGAGGATTGGTGCAGCCTGAAGACAAAGCTCTCCTCCTTCCACTATTGATTCCACATTCCAACAGAAGCTTTGGATAAAGAAGGAAAGAATATAATCAAAAACACAAACTCAAAATGATTAGGATGACTTCCATTTGGAGGTTTTATGTTCAGTACAGGGTGACCTACTCAGTTTTTGCTCAGTTAGACCTGCATCGACCCCGTTTTAGTCCCATTCAGTGTTATTCACATCACCTGTCAGTGGATAAAGTAAGTTGACTTAAGACGATCATTTAAATTTAATGGATGAAGCCGGCCACTTACGCAGGGAGAGATGGCACGCTGACAAATGATTTCCAGTCAGCAAGCATCCATCAGAAAATGCTCAAATGAGCAGTTTCACATGGAGTGACAGTGACTGTGAAGTTTTAGTTCTGGATGTGGTGCTGGAGGTAAATGTTTATTCAGACGTCATTCAAGTGTTTTATGTGTGACAATCTCTTTTTTTTTTTCAATTTGCAATCATCCATTTTCCACAGAAAGGCTGAATTCAGACATACAGTGGCTACAGTGGATGCAGTCATTGTATTTTAGCCATCTGTTCTCCAGTGATCTACTGTGAAAGTCCATTATCCTCAGATACCAGGCCCACAGAGAAAATTATGATAATTCAGGCATTTTCATGTCCCTTTGTCTCCCATCAATTATCCACGTATCTATTTAGTCATATTTTTTGCAATAAAAACTACAGACATAAAAAAGAAGCACATTTTTACCCAAATTTCCAATTTTTTGTTTCTTTATAACCAACTAGAAATAGCTGTGGGTCTAGAGCACAGGTGTCAAACTCCAGGCCTCGAGGGCCGGTGTCCTGCAGGTTTTAGATGTGTCCTTGATCCATCACAGCTGATTTAAATGGCTAAATTACCTCCTCAACATGTCTTGAAGTTCTTCAGGGGCCTGGTAATGAACTTATCATTTGTTTCAGGAGTGCTGATCCAGGGTGAGATCTAAAACTTGCAGGACACCGGCCCTCGAGGACTGGAGTTCGACACCCCTGGTCTAGAGGAATGTATTCTGAAATAATCCTTACATGTCACATTGACCTCATCCCAAAATATTTTACATCTTTGTTCCAAGCACAGTGAAACAGCCTTTCTGTAGCTTCAGTGAATTAAATACATATGAGATTTGTCATAGAGCTTGACTTATGACACCCTAAGTTTAGCAGTAGCATCTGCATTTCCCTGACTGTATGACTCATATTATCATGAATCACAGAATCTGTGGACTCAAACACAGACCCACAGACTAAGAAAAGTTCAGAGTATTTATTACAAACACGTGGGCTGTAAAGCACCAAGATCAAGTCCAGCAAGAGCACACCAAGAGGAAAACTAAAAGAGACTAGAAAAAGAATGTTGGGTGAATGCCATGTAGCAGAAATCATGTGCCGAAAACGCTTAACTGTCTGCTGAAGACGGCTTTATGTGAAAGGGTACACTGAAGAGTGTCAAGAATGTAGAGGGAGCATGAGCGGAGAAGACATGCGGCCACAGCCACGGATAGGATTCGAACCTGAACCGCCTGCTCTCAGGGCGCCTGCTCATCCCAGAGACAGATATGACAAGAGAAAAAATGGCCCAGAGTTTGAACTCTAAGAGAAGGACAGATTTCCTATCCTGAAACAAACGTAATTCATAGGAAAATGGTATCAAAAACATTCTTTCACCGTGAGCGTCAGGAGTGTCTGAAGATATATTGGCACAAGGCTCATGTCTCTGGAGTCCACGGTTTAGCAGATATGATGAGATGAAATGTAAAAAAAAATTGTAAGATTTTATAAAGTATAAAAGTTATGAGCACCAGAATATATAGCTGGCATTAGCAGAAATAGCTTCAGATGTAATAGTCTAAAATTTGAGTGGTAAAAATAGCACAAAAGATGTGGGAGTAGTTAAGCAGCAAAGAATAAAGAAACAGGAACTCAATAATTTTAGACCACAAGATTTCATGTGTGCCCAGTGAGGAATATAATCTGGAGAGAATTAAAACATGAACCTTTTTTCACATGAATGCCACAATTAAGATGGTTTCTGACTGATCTGCTGTTTGATGGATTACTGTAGGGGGCAGAGCAATGTTTCTGAAAAAGATGAAGTAGTCTTTGTGACATATTCATTTTGAAAATATTGATTCTACCAATTATTAAAATGAGCAGAAGGAACCATCTATCAAGTAAATTACTGATTTCATCAATCAGGCTCTATAATTATCATTTTATCTTTGGATCAATTTTCCAAATATGGGAATGATTTTACCACACTAACCTGAAACACTTTGTCAGGTCCCTTCTTTCATCTTCACTCAGAGAAAATATCACTGACTCAGTTTTGTTCACTGTATGTGAAAAGTAATAAAACTGGAACTGATTTCAAAATTAAAATTGCCCACAGTGATAGTTTATGTTTAGTCTGTGCTGCTGGTATTCTATAAAATTGTGTTTGATTCCACAGCCACCGCGCGAGGTTCACTTGGTGATGTGAACAGCAGTGGAGAGAGCGGACGACCACGGGGACAGTTATTAGTTGTGAAGTATTCTTGTTCATTAAAAATTCTGCTCTTGGCCTTTTATGTTTTAAATGAATCCATTTCCTGCATTTTTTCCCCAAATCCAAACATTTCCAACACATTAAACAAACATGGTCAAGTAACCCTATCAAAAGCATTTAAAGACACACATGCTGCATCTGAATGTTCCTGGCTGTATTTGGTGCTTCCGTCTCCCACAGACAAATCCATTCTGAGCTTTAACAACAACTCCTCCTATTATATTTTGGATTTGTTTTGCTAAAGTTTCACATTTTTGTATTCTAAGGTTGAAAGTCAACAAGCTTACTGACCTCATATTATCTAATTTGTTGGAAGGTAATTTCTGAGTAATGCACTTATCTCTCTCGTCTAATACATTCTGATTTTCAGGATGTTGCTGTGTTTTTTTGTCATGCAACAGTAGCGTGAATAATTTAGCAGTCATGAAATTTTCAGCCTCCTCTTCTTCGGTGGTAACAAGAAAAGCCACTCTGAGCCCAGGATGCAAAGTCACTATTTATTCATGAGGAGATGCCACACGGCCAAGGAACACAGTGGGATTTGCAACTGGTCAGGAGAACGCGGCCTGGCTTCACCCATTCATCAGTGCTAAGCAGCTGAGCACCGTGTATAGATGTTATTATCAGCAAAGTTAAAGCTGTGCAGCCTGCTGACTCCCAGTTGCAGGCTGCTGAGTGATTGGGAGTCAAGCAGGGATTATTGAGGTTTCCCACAGGAATACAAGCAGCTATTTCAAGGGAACAAAAAAACAGAGACTGAATTTAGTTAATTCTTTCTAGAAAAACGTAGCCTTCCATTATGTCTGTTGGAGGTATTCTCTGGGGGAAACAGACAGTGTCAGAGCATGATATTTCCATTTCTGCTCATTGTGAAGCCTTAGATAAATAAGCCATCGCTCTACTGTCAGCTCACTGTTGCTTATTCTGGCCTCCCATCCAAAATGACCACTTTGCATCTCATAGGGCTGAAAGCAGTTAGCCAAGTGGCTGTCATCTTTCTGAGACTTCTGACAGCTTAAAACTCACTTAGCAACTCATAATCTGATTCAAAACAAAAAACTGTCACATATTTTGAATGTCCCCATGAATGCCCACAAACAAATCTATAATACTGTCTGTGTGTAAAAAGAGACAGATTAACGACTGAGGCCGCAGGGTCAGCTGAATACGATTTAAGAAACCAAACACAAAGCTGAGCAGAGATGGGGTAGTGATAAGGTAACGCTGGCACTTCACCGCCTGAGAAGATTTTAACACTCGGGGAGAGTCGCTGTTTATTTGGCCCAACATTAGTGTTTGACTGACTTGCATCAGGCAGAAAAAGATTGTTTATCTATCAAATGCAGATGATTCACTACGTGTGCTCACTGCATATGAGCCTTGCATGCTTTTGGGCCTGTAACTCATTTCACAGCGTGTCAGAGCAGTAAAATAAAAGGTTTTACTATTAACAGGAATTCTGCTCTATTCAATTTCACCAACAGACAGCTTAACCTTGAGCCGTCATGAACAAGTCCAGTACCATCATGAATTATTCAAGGCCCCTTTTAAAGGCAGCACCTTGACTTTTGAGGTGTTGAGTACAAAATACAGTCATCAAAAAGAAAGTTTTGACAGCTTTCTATACAGTCCTGTGAAAAACTAAAAGTACAGTCCTGAGTTACTGTGTGTGTTCTCCCGCTCTGTCTCCCAGCATCCCTGCCCACTCCCTACTGTTCTGTCATAATAAAATGTTCAATAAAGAGCGGCGCAGAATGGCTGCAAAAGAATCAAGGTGCTAGACTGCTCAGTCAAAGTCTAGACTGAAATGCTGAGGCAGGATTTTAAGAGAGCTGTCCATAAATAAATGTCCACAAACCACAGTAAAGTGGGCCAAACCTGATGATGTCATACAGAAAACAATTACTCCAAGTTATTGTTGCATAAGGTGTCATGAACCAGAGGTTGGGCCCAAGGAAAGGACCCAAACACAGACACCAAACACACGCGGAGTAACTATTGTTACACCCCAGTTTATTTACAAGGATATTTATTTAGGAATAACAGAATACAGAGCGGACAAAGCCTTCAGACACGGAGGTTCGGTGACTGGGATGGAAAGGGAGTGTCCTAGTAAATCAGGTTGCAGGAGCTGTCACAGAAAAGGCCTCAGAGGAACAGGAGGGATTCTGTAACAGACGGAGAGGTGGTTATTGTATGGCTGAGAGGCAGGAACTTGACAATCGTGAGCAGGTGAATGATTCTCCTTACTTTACAGGTCCGAGTTAGTAAGCACTGAGGAGGGGAGGTCCGTGGAAGTTTCCTTGGGAGCCCTGAGGTGTAATGAGAAGGTCGGAGGGCAGACAGACAGGGAGATTGAACCAGGGAATGCAACACCTCTAAACACAGAGAGTTACACAAGGAATAGAAGCAACTATGAGTGTCAGAGGGTCACTCTAGTTACTGCTGTAGTCAGCATAACTAACTGTGAGGAATGGCAGGTTGCACAGGTTTAAGTAGCTCTCCTGCTGATTGCTTGCAGATGGAATACAGATGAGGTGCTGGAGGTCCCAAAAGGGGAGGACCCTCAGCCACAGATGGAAAACCTCCAGACGCTCCCACGGACTGTGACAAAAAGGTGGATTCACAGGACTCCAAACAGTTTGGTGTTTCTATTTTGATACCCACACAACAAATACCCTCCATATAATACTACTAAAAGAAGATAAATAACAATAAACTGAAACAAGTGAACCCTCTCTGGAAACTAAATGAAATTAAAGTGATATAAAAACTTTTAAAAGTATAAATAAAATAAAATAAAACATAATTACAAAACATAAAACTGTGACAATTGTGTTTATAATCGTATTTGTTATATAACTAAATGTTAATCAAAGGTTCATTTAAATGAACTGGTACTTTGTTTTCTTCCATTTTTACTACAAGTCACATTCATCCTTTCACACACATTCGTACTGTGCTTTGTTCTAGGCTTTCATGCTCTTTTTCTAACTCCCATGCACACATAGTGGGGACATCAGGAGTAAGTATCTTGCCCTGCTATAAGCTGGTTCTGCAGTGCAGCAGGTGTCGTCCAACTCAAAGTCCCCATCACCGATTTTCTTTGTGTCGTTGATCATATACAAAATTACACTGTTCACCCTTTTACATACACATCCTTCGTGTTGCATTCATGATTGTATTTTTTTTTACCTTTGTTTGGGTTCATCTCTTATTGGTCTTTAAAATAAATTAGTTATCTATTGGCCTTCATCCTGTGTCTCAGACTCTTTTGTCATAGGCAAGTCGTGACTGTAGTTAATCAATATTTAATTAAAAACTTAATTTCAAGTCAGTTTTAATCATAAGTAAGCATAAGTAGTGGCTGGTCATTTTTTTTTAATTGGGTGGGGTTGTAAGCAGTGCAGGATGAGCAGCGTGGTTAAGCTGGTCTGTTTTTATCAGCTGAATCACAAAGCAAACAATCGCCTTCCAACAGCTCGGCTACGGAATCGATTTTTCCAGAGGGAGGATCCTCTAGAAATAAGACCTACGCAGTAGATATCATTTCAAACTTTATTATTTTATGGTGCCACTAAATAGTTTAGTTTAGTTCAGCATTTATTGCCTAAGCTAGGTTGCAATGACCATTCTTATTTGAGCCTTTAAAAATGGAAATATATATAATATACACATTAAAACAGGTGAATCAAGCACAACAGACTACTAAGTCTAATAAAATACCATAAGAAAACAGTAAATTATTCATGGCTGCGTGACTGTTTAATATTTAGAAGCTGTTGCAGTTTGAGTTTAAAAGGATTCCGTACCTTAATACTCTGCACGGAGATGCTGTTTCCCCAAATAAAGATTTCTGAAGAGCCAAACTTGCAATTTCCAATTGATGCACTGTGTGTTACTGAACTCAGAGCTCTTGGAGGAACCACAAGGTCACCGAGCACCTGCTGAGCCTAATTATGCAAACATTTATGCATTAATTTTAGATTAATGAATATGATAAAATCATCAAAACTTTTCAGGTTTACTTTCTTGAGCACATTGCAGGGGTCCAAATTTTTAATTGCCCAATTACATATCATCTTAAGGGACATAAGTGCTCTGGATGTTTCTTGTGACCATGAGGTTACTCACGTCTCTTCTCCCAAACTAGTTTACAGAAGAGGGGTTGTGGTTTGAGCCATTTTACCATAACCAAGGGTTTGAGAATCTGTCTAGGTGAATGTCCGCTTTAAAGGAAACAAGCCATCACCAGAAGAAAAATGACAAACATGGGCAGGTGCAGAGTCATAGTCATCTGACAAGAAGCGCGGGCAACAATTCTAAAGAAACAAACAAAATGTAGATAGTGCAGACTAAAAGTGTGACGAATTCTTTCAGCTGAAAGTCTGTCGGTGTAGCGAGGACGCCTACCGTGTGTGCTGAACCTACTGTCAGGGTCCATGGTCGGATACATACGAGCATAAGACTGTGGAAAAGTAACTTACAGCAAAGTGAACATTCTTTAAAAATAATACAGTAATTTATCAATATTTATTTATCACTAAACAAAATCAAATCACGAGTTGGTGTGGGAATCTCCTGCAATGATGGGAATTGATAAGAACTGAGGAATTCCGATTCCTTATCAATTCCCTTATAGATTCTCATTGGCTCCACTTTGAGAGTCATCACCAGTGTTGGTCAAGTTACTTGAAAAAAGTAATCAGTAACTAATTACTGATTACTTCCCCAAAAAAGTAATCCCATTACTTTACTGATTACTTATTTTCAAAAGTAATTAATTACTTAGTTACTTAGTTACTTTTTTAAAACACGATTTACAACCTGAATAGGTGATAAAGCGATAGATCTTTCAGCCCAATTCTACTTTTTCTGCATAATCCATCATACAAAATGTAATCAAATGGAAAAGTCTCTTTTTTTTAAACTTGTTTTATCCGTTTTAATCTTTTAACTTTATGCATCAAGCAAAAATTTAATTATATGCACCATTCTCTGACTTGAAGAAATTAGTTTAACATTTACACCTATTTTCTGCACATTCCAGCACATAAAATAAAATATTTTTTGTGTTTACACTCAGTCTTTCAAATAGATGCAAGTAAAACACAGCAGAAAGTAAATAAAATCAAAGACTAGCGGTCCTGTTGCTCTATTTTCACCTGTAAAGCAGGAGTGGGTTGGCGGAGGCTTACCCTGGTGCAGGTGTGCCGCAGCGGTCAGTGGAAGAATCCGCGAGTTTCTCTGTGAATTTCCCATTATGTCGTTGCGCACTCAGAGCTTGTTTAGGGTTTTTTTCGGTGTAAAAAGAAGTTTTCTTCCCACGCACAACGGACGCTAATGTTTTTGTCACTTTTTATGGAATCAAACTCAAAGTAAGGTCAGTACTTCCACGCTTTAAACGCTGCACGCTCATACTCTCTCCGCACTCGATATATGATCCATTGTTGATCTGCACACAGCTGTTGTCAGGAACGTCGCACTCGCTTACGTCACTGTCATGAGACATTCTCGCAAAAAAATCACGGTTTTAGTAACGCAGTAACGCAGCGTTCCTACGGGAAAGTAACGGTAATCTAATTACCGTTTTTGCAATAGTAATCCCTTACTTTACTCGTTACTTGAAAAAAGTAATCAGATTACAGTAACGCGTTACAAGTAACGCGTTACTCCCCATCTCTGGTCACCACCTTCTCTAAGCAGCATATCAAAGACATTACAGTCACGCAAAATAATGACATGCTGAGAGGTCAAATGTTTTTGCACGTTGGAGGTATTTCCCCTCTCTGTTGTGATCGATGTTGGTGTCATTACTCAAAAAACAATTATTGCACATATTACGCAGAACACTTTTCTTCAAAGTAATGCAGTACGTTACTTTACACCCAGGAGAAAGACATTTGTTATACTACTCGTTACATTATTCTCATTTTACTCTGTAAAATAATCTGAAACACACTGTCTCATTATTAACAATGCAAACCTGAGGTTACAGTCCCACACACCAACACAAATCCCGATCCTAATGAGGACACATGCGATTTTTCTCTTAGTATTTAGGTATGAACACAAAGCAGACAGCACAAGTCAAAGATGAAAACCAGCACAGAGAGACTTTAAAGTGATTCTACTGTAGAAACATGAACAGGTAGAAACGGAGACTGCAGCCTGACTGCTCCTCAGTTTGTTACTCAGGAGCAGTAACAAACTGAAATCAGCTGATCATAGCAAGAGCGCAAGAACAACTAACTGGGATCGATAGGCAGGCAGACTGGGAACAGGTTCTCGATTCCCATCCATATCCCCGGCCCCTCACTAGACTTACAACGAATTTAGAGAATCTTAGAGAAGTTGGATGTAGGTGACTTTCCTCTTTCTGTAATCCTGAACTGATGCCATCATGTACAGAGCAGGACCATGTGTGGGCCAAAAACTACCTGTTGTCCTTTTTCTTCTTGTGTCTGGTAGTTTTTAGTTATTTGAGCTCATTACCCTGCAATACTCATTTGGGGAGGTATGATGCTTCCTGTAGAGTAATTAATGCATGCTCTATTGCTTTATTGCATTACGTGCTTTTCATGTATGGTGTCAGAAAATGCATTCTGTGTAACTATATGATGCACAAGACAGCTGGTTTTAATGTTCGAAATGTGATTTTTTTCTTTCTATCGCTCTGTGGTGTGAAATTAAGTAGATTGATTGGACCCCTCACATGCATCATTAAGGGAGATAATTAATGAGAGTGCAACATCCCTCAACTAACCTTGTCTAAGAGTAACGGTGAGAATAAATACTGGACATATGCTGTACAACTCAAGGTGAAGAAATAAAGCTGGTGAAAATCAAGAGGACAGGGGAAAGTGTACGTGTCATAATGTGGAAAATCTCTTTTAAAGGTGGTTTGTTGGTCCCCAGCAGCACCCACTGAGGATGTAACATCAAGCTGGAAACCAAAGGGCCAAAAGCTGGCAACTTGAGACTGATTCCAAGAGTGAATCATAAACTCCAGAGTTAAAATGTCCAACTTCACCTAACATGTTTACAGCCTGGCACAACAAACTGTTTGGAGGCAGATCCAGAGGCAAATGTTCACAGTAGTCATTACCAAAAGAGTTTAATATTAAAGACAGAAGGTTTTAGCAAGGGGAGCACTCTTTGAGAGGAAGGGAGAGCGAGCAGTGGGGAGATGATGGAGAGTGGGCAGGCAGGTGGTATTATAACTTCAGAGTGGGAATCCAGAGAGCAGAGGGTCCACACCAACAGAGGTAATCCAGCCAACGCACCACAGAGAGTGAGCGAAGCGAGGAGAAGGGGGAATGAGGAAGATAATGTGCCAGAGTAAACACAGAACTAACGCCTGATGAAGTAGCTGTAGCAATCAGCCGAATAATGGGCGAATGGACCACTCCTCAAATACACAGGAGGCTCGATCAGGAAATGGCATACAGGTGCTCAGCAGGAGACCACACCTCCAGGCGGGCGTCGCTGGAGCACAAAAACTTGCCCATCTGAGAAGAGGGAGAGGGAAAGAGTGCAAGAAGCAGAGAGGGAAGGAAGGAAGGAGGAGGGCTGGATACCGCCATGGCCGTGACAACTGCTTCTGATGGTAAAATCAGCCTAAATAACAACTCTGTCAGGTGATTTATTTTTTTTAAATTAATGTATTAAACAGATCAGATGACTTTTTGTACTGAATAGGTACAAGAATGGTCACATAACAGGGACATGGCTGGTAAACTAGGTTAGTAGAGCATTTAGAAACTGATAAGTCAGGTATTGTTCTCAAGAAACACTATTCAAGTGGGCTCTTCATGCTCACACCAAAAAGTGGAAGCACTGTGGCATGATGATAATAGTGCAAACAGCAATCATAAGGTTGAGGCGGTTGTTTAGAAATACTGTGTCCAAAGTGTCTGACTTTAAGATTTAAGATGATGTTTCCATCTCTGCCAAAGCAACTGGAGGTTTTTACTCACCAAGACTCTCATAGTTGGAGAGATCCTAGATGTATTGTCTCTTTGTAACGTAAGAGTTTTTCTGGTTGTTTTATTCCAACATGCATTATTTTATTAGAAAAAACGCCGTCTTATTTGAAATGCATTAGAGTAAGGAATGGTTTCAGTGGCTGGTCGTTGGCATTGAATACAAGCATATAATACTGTCCAAAAGTCTTGAGTCACTTCTCATTTTTTCTTTTTTGTTTTTTAAATGACAGACATTATTCTAATTTTAGTTTTCCAGGCTTTTTGAAATTCTTTAGAGTTGGTTTCTTTGGACATTCGTTGGTGCTTTTTCACAGATTTTCAGTCTAGTCCTTGTACCTGAGCATTTACAGAGAAATATTTACTTTGTTTGTTAACCACCTAATTCTGATCTGTGAATCGTTCAAGGATAAAAAGGCGCTTAACCCAGAGTATGAACTACTGTTGTCACTACACAAAACTAAAAACTAAAAAAGAACCAGTTTTAAATTGTATCTTTTGGCACTTTGTTACCAGCAGCACAAGGTGTTCAACCCCCACTGCTTGGTAGGTGACCCGTTGTAGTTCTTGAACTACCACTACCCAGAGCTATAAGGTTGTTGGTTCAATCATTGGATGCCAAGTCAGTATATTGTCCTCTGATAGTATCTAGCTCTGTGATGCACCCATTGGAGTGTGAATGTTAGATAGACATATATATATATAAAACACCCATCTTGCCCCTGTGGGCGGTCAATCCTTCAAGCTCGGGTCCTCTACCAGAGGCCTGGGAGCTTGAGGGTCCTGCGCAGTATCTTAGCTGTTCCCAGGACTGCGCTCTTCTGGACAGAGATCTCCGATGTTGTTCCCGGGATCTGCTGGAGCCACTCGCCTAGCTTGGGAGTCACCGCACCTAGTGCTCCGATTACCACTGGGACCACCGTCACCTTCACCCTCCACATCTTCTCGAGCTCTTCTCTGAGCCCTTGGTATTTCTTCAGCTTCTCGTGTTCCTTCTTCCTGATGTTGCTGTCATTCGAAACCGCTACATCAATCGCTACGGCCGTCTTCTTCTGTTTGTCTACCACCACTATGTCCGGTTGGTTAGCCACCACCATTTTGTCCGTCTGTATCTGGAATCCCCACAGGATCTTAGCTCGGTCATTCTCCACCACCCTTGGGGGCGTCTCCCATTTTAACCTTGGAACTTCCAGGTTATACTTGGTACAGATGTTTCTGTACACTATGCCGGCCACTTGGTTATGGCGTTCCATGTATGCCCTGCCTGCTAGCATCTTGCACCCTGCTGTTATGTGCTGGATTGTTTCAGGGGCATCTTTACACAGCCTGCACCTGGGGTGTTGCCTGGTGTGATAGAGCCCAGCCTCTATGGATCTTGTGCTCAGCGCTTGTTCCTGTGCTGCCATGATTAGTGCCTCCGTGCTGTCTTTCAGTCCAGCTTTGTCCAGCCACTGGTAGGATTTCTGGATATCAGCCACCTCCGCTATCTGCCGGTGGAACATACCGTGCAGGGGCCTGTCCTTCCATGATGGTTCCTCGTCTCCCTCCTCTTTCTTGGGCTTCTGCTGCCTGAGGTATTCACTGAGCACTCGGTCAGTTGGGGCCATCTTCGTGATGTATTCGTGGAGGTTTCTTGTCTCATCCTGGACTGTGGTGCTGACACTCACCAGTCCCCGGCCTCCTTCCTTCCGCTTAGCGTACAGCCTCAGGGTGCTGGACTTGGGGTGAAACCCTCCATGCATGGTAAGGAGCTTTCTTGTCTTTATGTCAGTAGCTTCTATCTCCTCCTTTGGCCAGCCTATTACCCCAGCAGGGTACCTGATCACGGGCAGGGCGTAGGTGTTGATGACCCGGATCTTGTTCTTACCGTTCAGCTGACTCCTCAGGACTTGCCTGACCCTCTGCAAGTACTTGGTGGTTGCAGCTTTCCTAGCGGCCTCTTCATGTTTCCCATTCGCCTGCGGGATCCCCAGGTACTTGTAACTGTCCTCTATGTCTGCACTGTTGCCTTCTGGTAGTTATATATATATATATATATATATATATATATATATAACATATGAATGAACCAATCCATTTCCACCTTGCCTCAAGTAACCTCAATAGGTCACATGATAGGGTGGGGTAAGGTTTCATGCTTAACCCATGCCTTTTGTCTCGGGTCTTGTGGTGTTGTATTGGATCGATAGTAGATCAGCCTCCAAAGGGAGACATCCTGACATTTTGTTTTTAGAACTGAAGAAGCCTCTTCACAAAGAAAGTTTTTAAGGCTACCATAACTTTGATGACTGAGAACCTATACGGACACAAAGTGCTCGTATTTCTTTAGTTGCTTCTATGCAACAGTGGCACCAGTTTAGCTAACTTGTTGAGCAAGGATCCACATGCCTCATGGGTGCAATGCAGAGGTCCTGGTTTAGTCCCATCTCTGTCTCTTTGCTGTGTGTCTTCCTCTGCACTCTGTACCTCACAGTGTTGTCCACTCTACACCTTCAACAAATGCCAAAGATAATACATAGTTCGATAGGCATAAAATAGTATTTTTGTACAAATAAGGTGATAGAGGTCGCATTTGAAAAAAAAAAATGTTACCAAAATGCTATCACTATTTCATTTCTTGAAAGAGAAATAAAGCCAGATGCAATAACATTCAACCAGCACAGTGAATTCAGCATTGCAGCAATAATTTAACTGGTAAAGATGAAGATTAAAAAGCTCTTTTAACAAAACACTAAAAGTTAACAAACCTTGCAAAATGTGAAATGCATAGAAATGTCTCAGTGCTGTGGTAGGTTCAAAAGGACAGATAAGCCCAACAAATAACATCAGAGGTCTGCACAGCACGGGCTGCTGTAAATACACTTCACACTCTTCCCTAAATTGTCTGCATATGCTGCACATTCACTCCTGCTATGGGGTTAGATTTATCACATAGTATTTTATTCTAACTACCCTGTACTCAGACACTTGTCCATCTGTTTGAACATTAAGGGCCATATTTGCGAACGTGTTGCTCCACTGCACACTGGGTTTCAAAAAAGACAGAGATCACAGTGACAAGATCATGTGTAAGAGGTGCCAGACTCAGAGATTCTTTCTGGGAGTTCCTTTTTCAAGACACAAAATTTATGGAGGAGAATATTTAAATCAAGTGTGCAATCTGATTTACGAACATTTGCGACGCAGAATAAATTCTTAATCGCATTGAAATTTCACGCAGAAAAAAGGCATGTCTTATTTTTTTGCGCTTTATATGGCGCCAGTTACAGTATCGCTGCACGGATGAGGCATCACAGAGATTTAAGAGCAAACAGACACTTGTGTCAATTTATTTGGATTGTCAGACCAAGAGGTGATAAAAATAAACAGATTACCGAGCCACCTAATTCTAAATTTGCTCAGTGTATTTAGAGATGACCCAGAACCTCCTACTAAAAGGAGTCACACACTTTTGGTGTCTCTTCTTTTCAACATTCTGTGACTCCTGTGGAGGGAATTTCAGAGCCTGGGCTGTGGGGTTCAAAGTAAAATGGAAAGAAAGGCCAAATGATGATGCTGACTTGGACCCTGTCCTGAAAATAGTCAGACCTTGGATGGACGTCAGGCAGCCCATTTCTCCTTTTTTGTCTTTTGCATTGGTTTGATAGTTTGAAGATGCTGTTTGCAATTACATAAATAAACTTAACATATTTCCCTTAATAAAATGAACCCATTGTAATTTCAGGACCACGGACAGCACACCTGGTTTTTAGTATGCTTCATAACTGTGGTGCTACTTGGATTTATGGTGGTATTTATACACTCGTAGTTTGCGACCTTAGGCAAAATCGCGCTGCTCTTGTAAGACTGAGTATGTCATATTGAAATGATCTGACTACACCAGTATTTTGTACTTTTGTAAGTCACCTGTAAAACTCACCACATCGATCAGCACTATTTGTGGATTGAGCGTTTAGCAAATGTGGCCCTGAGAATGATACGCAATCAGTTTATTAGGTCTTGCACTGATTCACGGGTAAAGCAGTGTCCACCACAGAGAGTTAATGCTCCATTTTTAGAAACTTTGGTGGGGTGTGAGTGCCGACAGTGGAATAAGTCACAGGTTGATCAGCCTGGAGAATGTGGTTTGTGTCACGTTTGTACTTTTGTGGTTTTTCTTTTCTTTTATTTGCCACTTGCTGAGTTGTTTCAGTCACTCTGTTTGGTTAGGTTCAGGAAAAAGGTGTGTGATTTAAAATATGTACTTTCACAACAACAACCGTTTTATGGTCAAAGCATTATTTTTGTGCATTTGGAATAAGAATGGCATGCTATTCTTTTTGAAAAGAATCCTCGTCTTTCTGCGTGATTCAGATATTTAAAATCCCATCAGCCATTACAGACATCTGTGATGTGGCTGTAGATCCCTGACTAAGTCTTTTCAAAATGTCCTGTAGTCTTCTCTCTCATTTTAATCTGGTCTTTAATGTATTTCGCTGTGATAAGGGTTGAAAGCCTCAGAGGCACCCGGGACTGTAAGATCCAGATATAGAGATGAGCTGGCAGCTAGACCTGATAATACCACAGGAGATCCAGCCAACCAAGTTTCCTGTGACACCAGCTCGAACCGCAAATCGCCAACAGGACAGCCTCAGAAAGTCATTAAGTTCTGCCAGCTTCTGATAGCAAAATCAATCCAGAAGCAGGAACAGTCGCCACACGTGTGGCGTGTGGAAGCCTATAATTTAGCTTTCAACTCAGAAAGAAAACATTTACTTCGTTCACGTGGGAGTAGCCTGAAGTCTGTTATACTGTACTGACCTGTGCACTTATTAAATACAAAGTGAAGGAGTGGTATAGTTACGATGTAAAATGTAGCAAACATTCAGAATTCAGGACACATTTCAGACATATTGGTTTTAAATGTATGCAGTTAATGTGTAACTGATGTGCAGCAGCAAATACAGTTAGAAGGAAAATCAATGTTAACTCACATTTCTACATGATTCTATGAACAGAATAATTATTGTATTGGTTATATATTTAAAAAGGTCCCAGTGGTGTCCATCATGAGACATTGTTCCCTTTTCACTTTTTTATCCCAAACACAGTTGTTTGTTCAATTGTTCATTTCACATTAATGCATTGTTCCAGCCTCTATGGGTCATGATAACTTTCCACTCTCCAGGTCCACTGTAGAGGTTTGAGGAAATGAGAAGTCACACAAAATAGTGGAAACAGGTGAAAAGTATGGGCAGAAATCTGTGCCATCAGAAACTGAATTTGAATAAGTTAAATTCAAATTTGAGTTGTTCGGATTGAATCTGAATTTTAACTTGAATAAATGCTTTTAAAAACTGAATATGAATTAGCCTAATTTGAAATTCAATGTTCATACAGTTTTCTACACCACAGTTACAGCATGTCTGACTGCCTGTTCAGCATATGCAAAAATATATGATGAGTTTAAGCATGTGATGACAAAGGCCTTCCATTATGGTGTTTGTCATCACATGTCACAGACATCTGGATGATCATTTGGAATAAACAAAAAACTAAAAACTTGTTACTTCATCTTTTATCTTTATTATTATTATTATTATTGTTCTTATTTTACATTTTTCATTGTTAGGCATTGGGTTTATTTATAGTTGTCCTTTCCAACTTCTTTCCCTCTTCCATGTTACTGTGTCAGCTTGTCAGCATCTATTTGGGGTTGGGAGTGGAACAGAAAGTAAGGAAATCCAAAGTGCCATTAAAACCAGGAGAGGTTCTTATATTTCAGAAGAAGGGATTAATTCAAAAGAAATGACCTCAATGCCATATTTTATTTAGGAACCCTAGAGAGCACTTTGCAAAATAACACATTCTTATAATTTCACCCTCAGATGACCCAAGCTATGACTGTCAGGGAAGGTGATGTAGGTACAGAGCATGTGAGAGTGGTTAAGTTAATGTCTCTTGTCTAGATGAAGGCACAAGAGGGATCAATGGCAAGGCGTAGAGATTCAGTATCTTCAGTCTTCAGTGGACACTCCATTTCTGGCACAAAACACCTGTAAAAGATGGTCGATTTAGGAGGTGCCCCGACAACTTCAGCCTCTCAAACATAGCAATGGAGCAGTATGTTTAAAAAAAATCTAATTAAGCATGCACTCAGTACCCTACGAATTATTATGGTAGTTAAACACAGTGATAGTCACATATCATATCACTTCAAAAAGAGGTGCTCCAGTAATGCTGCACTAATGAATTAGACCAACTATTCACTTTAGCTAAAGTTATTAAGTTAGCTAAAGAGTTGGGATGCTGTGTAAGACATAAATAAAGCTAAAACACAAAGGTTTGGACACCATTTTGCATGTTTCTCTACTGTAGGGGTCTCTGCAAGCATACAGAGGGGGTACTCTGAGAGGGTCCAAGATGACAACTTTGGAATTCTACTAGAAACAGTCGATCATATTTGTTTGTCAAAGCTGAATCCAGGGCAAACTATGCTAAATTAGCGTTTTTAGCTAACAGCTAAAGTTACTGTATGGCTGTCATTTGTTAACACGACGCTTGTTCTTATACATGTAATACATTTATTACCAACCTGAGAGTTTCTTCACTTTCGGTCCGCTAGTAAAACGTAGTTCTATTAATCTGCACTCGATTACTCTTGAACCGGAACCGGATGTAAGTCCCAAAAAACTGAATTTTGGAACTGAAACTGAATGGTGAGAAGTGAATCTGAAATTATTTGAGAGCTAAATTTTTAAAGGATAAAATACAGTTTCAAAGCAAATGAATTCATTTTCAAAATATAAAATTCAATTTCAATTTAGTGATGATCATTTTCAAACCAATAAATTGAATTTCAAATTAGGCTAATTCATATTCAGTTTGTAAAAGCATTTATTCAAGTTACAATTCAGATTCAATCCGAGCAATTCAAATTTGAATTTAACTTATTCAAATTCAGTTTCTGATGGCACAGATTTCTGCCCATAGAAAAGACTTAATGACTGGCAAGATGAAATTCTGCTACTCTTGTAGACTCATAGACAAGTTACTGTTACAAGCAGATACTATCTGTGCTTATCTTTAGTCAGATTGAAAAAAAAAAAGCCCAAATGCATGAATGCAACTGATCTTTAGACACTGTTTGGTGGAAGCTCATTTTTGATGTCACATGCATCAAAAAATGTATTCTGTCATAACTAGTGGTCCAAATTGCAATCAATGTACAGAATGTCCATTTAGTAAGGGCCTGGACTCCAACAGACACATCCACAGAGTAATCTTCTCTCAAGACTCTGTCCCTGTTCATCTCACTTAGTCTCCACTTCCAGGTTTGATGAAGATGAGAAAAGAAGGTAAAAGAAAAAAAAAACAAAGCATCATGCTCGTTCTAAGCAATGATCGGGCGTCAACTAAAGGGCTTCCTTCCTCTTAAGTAGGAGACTGAGAGTTACCGACAGGTAAATTTGTTACTTCCAGGTATGCAGAATCCAAAGGCGGGAGAACAGAGAAGGACCCACTCCTGAAACACACGGTTTGGTTTACACACACACCAACACTCAGACAGATGGACAGAGAGAGCAATAAAGAGAAAAGATAGAAAGGAGCAAGCCAGCACAGGAGGGCTGAAGGAGCATGACACTTTTACTCATTACCCACAGCTCACGAGTCCACCGGTAGCTCAACAAATGAGTACAGACATCATTCTGTTTGTCAGTGTCCTACTCCACTCTGCCCTGGTGAAGAAAAAACAATCACAGGGTTGAGTAATAAAATTATAAAAATTATTATTGTGAAATAATTTTAACTTTACGGAAATATGAAAGATGACCAATACAAATTTCATAGAATTCATTCCCCCCATGTTTTGACAAACAACACAGAAGGCCAATGACAGTGAAAACTGTCATAACTTGTGCTGCGTGATTGACAGGTTAGGACCCAAATGCAAGTCTCCAGACTGTAGGAAGTGCCCAGAACTACAGCTTTATTGTTTAAACTCATAAGAGAGATTGTGACAAAGAACAAAAGGAGATGGAGATAATATACACACACACACAAGATAACAAAGGAACAGGCAACAGGTGGAGAACACAGCTGAACAGAATCTAACAAATGAGACAGGAGAAGTAAAACTGAACGTGCAAGGACCTAACCAGGTAAAACAGGAAGTAACCCAGACAACCATGGAAACAAGACACCGAGATGACCCAGATATGGGGACATGACAAAAATAAGAGAGGGGTAAACAACAGTGAGAGGAGACTGACTCACAAAAGAACGAAACAACAACATGAACGAGACAAAGAAAACAGGAAGGGAAATAACTAGATGAGAAGAACATGAGTGACATGAGTAAAAGAGGAACACACTGCGAGGAATAAAACTAAGGCAACTGGGAACCAAGAACAAGACTAAATTCACTAAGTAGTACAAAAATAAGAAACAACATAAATACCAAGCAAACCAGGAATCTAACACTGCACTGAACCAGTTATGTGTTTGGGTGTTAGAGTGATGTCATGTTAGGCCGACACATACAGCATACAAGTATCCAGCAGGAGTACAAGGTGCTAATATTTGGGTTACTGCAGCTGGTCACACCAGTTTGTTAGGAGTGTGAGTGAGATAAAAGGCAAGATTGAGAAGAGAAAGTGTGAAACAAAGCTCGAGACACCCTAAATGACTCAGTCCAGGGCTCAAAAACGAGGATGCTTCTGAAAAGAAGGTCAGAGAAATTTGCTAATGTGGAGACACTCAAAGTTTGACAAAGAAGCAGAGCAGCATACTATGCAATCTGTGTCAAAATCCTCTTTCCACAAATAACCTAACTTTGTGACTAACTCCCTGGCCATAAACATTTCTCTAAGATGTCACTTTCCCAGCTAGACATGGAGGGCAGAGACAGTGAAACAGCGTAAACTACTGCATCACATTTATGGTCAAATCACCTGCTGGATTCTGCTGCCCCTCCCTGGGTTGCAGGTACTTGTTGGCTCCGGGCATATGGATGGATGTTCTGGTGAGGTTGTTGACCTGCTCCCTTGGTGGCAATGGTTGGAGGAGGGTTGGACTGCTTCTGTTTCAGGTGAGGGGGCTCTGCCGGGTGCTTCTTGGGTGCCTGGGGCCTCTGGCAGGGTCGACCGGCCTTTGCCTCTGGTTCTCTACGACTCTCACCCTTGGGCCGTGGCACCCCATCTCAGACCTCCCTCCTTCTCCTGCTGGGATGAACGTGCACATATCACGGAGATGTGTGGCCTCAGGTCTTCGGTACTCTTGGTCGCTGCGAATGGCCCAGATCTCCTGGATCTATGTCTTTCTGCCTCTGGCTCCTGGGGACGGGCTTTATTGCAGCTTCCCACCATTATTTTCAAGCACATTTCGTGACATAGACACTCATGTACACACGCACACACACACACACCACAAGAAGACTGTGGCTGTATGTATCTGTGTATATGTATTTGCACTCTTTTTCTCCTCTTTTCTATTCAGTTCAATTTCATTTTATTTATACAGCACCAAATCATAACAACAGTCTCCTCAAGGAGCTTTATATTATAGATATTATAGATATACAGTATTGTAGGGTTCCTCCCCGCCTGTCAACTTAGACAGTGTCTTACTATACTACATTTACATTTATACTACATTTACATTTATACTACATTTACATTTATGCTACATTTACATGTAAAAACTGAAATAAGGCAAATAGAAATTAATAAATAAACATATAAAAGTAACAGAGAAAATAAGAGGAGGAAATAAATGTTTGGGGGTTTGAATCTATACAAATGAAATGAGACAGTATAGTGTGTTTGTTTTTTAATTTATCTTGTATTAATATCTACTTCATTTATTTAAAAAAAAACATTTTTTGTGTTCTGTAACACTTGAAGCTTTGAACTAGTCAGAAATAAGTTTTTGGTTTCTCATATAAACCGATATTATTTATTTGAAATATGGTTGTAGTCCTATTATACATTTTATCATATTTAACTTTAGACAGAAAATATTTAAAATTTAAATCAAACTTAACCTACACTTCTTCACTAAAGAGTTGGGAGCTTGACAGAGATAGGGATTTGATTTATATTGATATCGACTGATATGAAAAAAATATAATGATTTTTCGATATTGATTACACAGGGACACGTCAGCTCCATCAAATGAGGAAGCAACAGTCCCAACCCAGAGATGGCCCTCTGGGTCCTTACAGCTGAGATCCATAGCAGGGTTAAGTAGCTTATTCTCAGAAAGCATCATTTCATGAAACAAACAGCACCGACAGACATGCTGTCGTTTGGCTGTGCCTATAAATTCTGTCCATACAGTTATTGATAGAGTGGTATAAACATTTTCACAGATGTCTGTTATTCACAAAGGCCAAGACTGCTCATTTCAACTGCGCTGTTTTGCAGATGTTACTGACAAAAATTGGGGAAGCGGCCAATATACCAGGTTTCAGAAATCAAAATCCACTTTGTATCTGCACCAACTCTGCCAATTATAACCTGTGATGCTTGACTCTTTTCATTATGGGAAGAAGAAAAAAAATCCTGTGTATGACCAAATTTCCAAGGAGAAAGTCTGATGAAATGTTCCTCCTGTTCTAAGTTTAGAACTGTACCCAAGTTAAAGTACATGTTATGTTACCAGCTTAACATGACAACTACAGACTAAACCCAGCCTATTGGTCCAGAGGTTTTCTACTACAAATCAAACATTTCTACCATTCTCAGGCGAATTCATAATGTAATGAAATTTAGTGTTTGGTTTTCTGTCGTATTTCTCATGGTCTTCTTGGGCCTTGAAGATTAATTAAAATTTTAAATGGTGGAGCTGCTATGAGGCATCAAACTATTTAAAAAGTTATCTGAGAGGAAACAAGCGCCTGTTTGTGTGGGACAATGAGAGAGAGCTGTTGGTACTCATGTATTCTAATACATCAAACATCAACAAACATACACTGTTTTCCTTTTATGGTGTTCGGGGCCAGATTGAGATGGTCCACAGGGTGGTTCTAGAATTCAGGCCATATTTCGCCCATGTCTGCTCTAAATATACACCGAGGGAGTGATATAGTTGCTAAGCAGCAGCACACTGTACAATAGTTCTCATATTCCTGTGATGATAAGACTGTCAGTCTCTTTTCTACATGTGATAGAAATGTTGCCTCTGCAAATCAAAGTCAGAATTTATGAATTTAGATTACCTTCTATGACAAGATGGAGATCTTGAGGTGTGCATGTGTTCTCTAGACTTCAGCTGTGACTCACACAGTACATACATGACCTTGCCAAGTTAATACATGAATTTTAAGTCCTTAGAGTTACTCATTAGCCAATAACACAGAACGTCCATTTGACGAGGTTTAACCCATATATGAAATATTTTATCATTATAACATGACTTTATGATCTGCCTGTTTGAAAACATCCAATTTAACCCAGGTTACTGTGAGAGGAGCTCCAAAAGTAAGCATTATTCCCAAAACTATTAGACAATATACAGTTCTGAGGTATGCCATATTACAAATATTCTAGCATATAAATGAATCAAACAAATCTGATGACTGTATGTGACATTAATAGGTCCAAATGATCACATAATAAGCAGCAATTCTTGTTAATCTCTGAATTTCCAGATTAGCTGGTTGGAATTCCAGCTGGTGTGTCTGTGACTGCGACAGACACACTTCGACACCAGACTCACACAGATGTCTGCTTCCCCATACTGGACTCTTTCAGGGCGCACTGGCTGTTACATAATAACAGAATTTCTGAACAGTCTGACTAAACATATGATGCATACAGTACATGTAAACTTGCACACGTGTAAACACACACACACCTTTTCACAGGTTATTTCTGCTGCTGTGGAAGAAAAGACCACTGGTGCCCTCTGGTGGTTACAAGGAAAGAGGAAGCCCTAGAGGTGATGGGGCTGTTTGATTTGGATGACTGCAGCTTTCAGCTCTCAGGCTCAGTCTCACAGTAATCACATGACCAACTTAAAAAAAGGAAACCTAAAACCAAAGGCTAATGAAGAAAGAAGGACACATTCTCATCCATACAAAAAAAACTATATTAATTTGAGTGAGACTAAAGGGAGTTTCTAATATAGCTGCACAGCAAACACAAATCACAAATGCTGCTTTCTGAGAGGATGCTGCAGGGAGGGAGGAAGCATATGTTTGAAGAAGTAGTGACTATAGACTCAGTTTATAACTGGAATTACCCTCATAACACGCTGAAGACCTGCTGAGGTTTTCACAGAGCTCGGAATCATAACATCATGGAATTGTCATTCTCATATGTTATAATTATAACACGTGCAAATGTCACGTGTTGTAAGCCTGTTGCTAAGCTAAACACCTGGGGCAGGTTGCTTGGCTGTAGCTACGTGGCAGTATAATTAGAATTGAAGGAATTCTTTATACTTTTGTCTTAGGAAACCAGCTTGTGTGATTGTGGCTGGTTAAAACCTCTGACCGGTAACACAGGACAAAGAGAATTCAAGTTCCTGCATCTGCTGATGCATTAGAACACAAAGTCTAAGGAGCTTGGAAAGAAAAGCATTTGGACTTCTTTAAGCTTTCTTGAAGACGTGTCAGCTCTCATCCGAGAAGCTTCTTCAGTTGTAATTGGTGGAGAGTCCCGATGTTCACATTTTGAACAGAGAAGACAGA
Source organism: Perissodus microlepis (assembly GCF_051167445.1). NCBI lineage: Eukaryota > Metazoa > Chordata > Actinopteri > Cichliformes > Cichlidae > Perissodus > Perissodus microlepis. Next base: position 3,551,337 of record NC_140471.1, on the reverse strand, counting down.
TGGTTTGAAAGAGGAGTGAAAGAAGCCATCTATGTCCACTGTGAACGACCATCTCTGAACAGAGGGCGGGGCTTACAACACCAACTGTCTGCCATCTATAACCTTAACTCCCACTCACATCCTGGGCCATTTGACCTCAATAAATCACATGATAGGGTGGGGCTAGGTTTCACAGTGGGTTCACCCAAAACCTTGGCTGATTGTGACCCACACCTATTTTCACACACTGGCTCGTGTGATTAGGTAGAGGATCAACAGTGGATCCATGACCTTCTTGCGGACACTCCCATAGGGCTTAAAATCTTGGATTCTCCAACAATTGCTCTTAGAACTGAAGAAGCTTCTTGGATGAGAGGTGAAACGCCTTCAAGAAAAGATGCTTTTCTTTCCAAGCTCCTTAGAATACGATGACCTGGATGACTGAGAACCTTCACAGACACATTAGAACACAAAGTAATGAAATATTATACTTTAATAAAAGACAAATGACTTTTCTTATTAAGAGTCACAGTCCTACAAGGACAACAAGAAGATGTAAGGATAATATCACAATGTAATATTAATGCCATGTTATGAGATGTAAAAATATGCCATGTGCATGAATATCGACTTGAAGCGATTAATAAATCTTAACTTGTTTGATGTGTAGGTGCTCACCACAATATGTTTTGAGAAATACTGGGTAACTGGCTGCTAAAATTAAAGTGACCATTCTTTGCGATCATACGGATCTACTCCTCCCAATAAAATCCCTACTTCGCTGTTTAGCTTCTCTGCGTTTGGCTCTACGTGCTGCTGATCCACTCAGGGATCACTTGGGAGATCTCAGTGCTGTGGTCCGTCTTTGATTTTGGTTTTTCGTGAACAACAATACGATGACTACCCAAAATGCATTGCAATTGTTGAACTGTCGTTGTATGTAATGGACAGACACTTTTTTGTTGTTCTTGTTGTTGTAATTAAGGGATCACTTACCAGTGTCTCTACACAAATGGAAATATAGCATGATAATGCTCTTCAGTTCCAAAACAGATGGGTATGACTTTATTTCTCATTATATTTTTTATGGTTATTTACATTCATTCAAACTTGAAACAACATATGAAGCGTCTGGTTAGAGAGGTAGCAGCCTATCATGTCTGTGTGAGCATCTGATAATTTGTCCATCTGTTCTTCTTCTGCCTTCATCAACTGTTTATCCAGTCAAACTTGACAGGTGTATTGCTGTTAAGTTTGAGGTATTCTGGTCATTTCACATATGTTAAAGTTGACGTCTGTTCCCACTGATTCCCCCAGAGTGAGTGCTGCTTAACTGGCACAAATAAGTGCCAAACCCTTACCATTATCATTTTTCTTCTTGGCAGCCTGCTGCTGCAGCTTCTGTCCGTTTTTTCTCTTTCTTTTCCTTGATAAAACTATTTTTTCTTCCTCTTTGTGTTTTATGCAATTGCAAAATAGCTATGTTTTGTGATGTAAAGTCAAGTTTTACAAGTTTTGGTTGGTTGGTTTTTCTTTGCATTACACTTTCGGCAATGAAGAATGTTCAGCTTCACTTACAGTTCCACTGCCTAGAGACAGGCCAGTAATCCGTGGAGCGGGTACAAAGGGAACTATGTGTTTTCAGAGGTTCAGCAAGGTTTAGCAATCATCATGGGGAATGTGAAGTGTTTGGATAATAATATAGATGACCTCTGACACTCACCAGCACACAGTTGGTGTAGCCTAATATGGAGAAATGCAGAGGCTGCCACACTCACACTTTTGACCACAGAGTAACCATACGTGACTCAGGACTTTTCAGGAGAACAAAGATACTAATTTGAGCAGTAAGAAGGGATATGAAGAGACTGTCATTGAAAAGTGGTTTAATTCTGGACATGTTACTTTGAAATAACTAAACAGTGGCCTTAATAGTGAATAGCTGTTGGGATGAATTCATACTTCTTGGGAAAACAGGGAATTAGTCATCAGTGTTGCTGTCTTGAATCACCCCACGGTTTGGATTCATCCATCAGTGACACAGAGGTCATCCAAATGTTGGTGAATTGATGTGGATAACTAATGGATCCAGACAACCTTTGCATCATTTATTGGACATGCAGCTGAATAGTGAGATAGTGAATAGCTCTACTACCACAAGGACAAATACAGAAAATCTTTAGTATCTCATAGAACACTGTGTCGACAATATGAGATTTAATCTTTGTATTCATTTTTATTTTCTGTTTAATTTCACTTATTAGTGCAGTTTAGTGATATTATATTTATTTTGCTAAGGCAAGTTTTTTTTTCATGTTTTCCGTAGTCGCTATTGGCTACTATAATATTAATAATATAGCTTTTTTAACCTAAAACTAATTTTATAACAAAGTCTTGACCCTTAAACTGACCTTTGAAAGGTAAAAATTAGAGGTGCCCTCTTGTTTTACAAAATTGTATCATGTAGTAATTCTGGAGCTCTATAGCTTGACAGCCAAGATAAGCTGTATGCACAGTCATATTGTTGGTAGACCCACCCTAAAGCACATTTCATTATTCTTTTGGACAGTTATGGGGACAATCACTTTCAAAGTAAACATGTTGTATTGTAACACTTAAAGACTGTGATTGAGACTGTAAACTGCCAGGAAGGTGTTTATTGACACACTTCTATGTTGGCTTCACTTGTCAGACCTGGAAGCTACGTCCATCTTTAATATTACAGTCAGTTGGGTTGACAGCTGTTCCTTATATTACACCATCTCACTGCACTCTCTTCTCCTGCAGTAGTTTGGCAATGGCAGCCAGCTTGACAATTAAAACCACCAGCTGTTCATCTCACCGACTTCTTCTTTTGCATAATGACAGTAGATGAAATGAGGCGTTATTTGACATTTTCTTTTGCTGACTAACTTGATTTTTTTATTAAAGTTCAAACTGGTTCTGATTAAATACCAACAGGTTCCTGATAAAGACTACAGTACAATCTGCTCAGTTACAGTGCAAATTAACTATAGAAGAAATATGAGTTTATTTATATAAAAATATTATACACTATAAATATGGATGAAAAAGTTTCTAGCATAACATTAGAGAGGAAGCAATCTTACCTAGCTAGCTTGGCATTGGCATTTAACCTACAGTAAGAGGAAAACCAGTTTTATTTGATTAACTTGATTAACCAAAACTGGGTCGAGTAATATCAGAAGGGTTCCTGGAGTGACCTTATAGGGAGCTGCCCTGTGTATCAGTTTATTGGACTGACTTAGGTTTGTGTCCAAACTAAAGTTTGTTGCTAACAAAATTGAATCTGAAGGAACAATAACACAAAACTGTGCTGAGTATAAAAACTCAGTTGGGCTCAGAAAATAAAAACATTTGTAATTTGAAAGATATTACTAGGAATCTACAAGAGAAAATAAGTAACATTGTGGGAAGTCTCTGGGAATCCTTTCTATATCTTCTAACTCTATGATGCTTTTTAAAAATAACAAATATTTTTAAATAGAAATAAGGGAAATAAAGAAAGGAAATCACACACACAAACACACACACACATAAATATCACATGTACAAAGTAAATATAAACACATGAATAAAGCAAATCATATAAAACAACATAAAGCCGCTCTATCTGGGCTTTTCTCTGTGAGACGAGGCAGGACATGTAGGCAGCATAAAAGGGAAAAGGAACCAAAGCCAAAACAACAGTACATAAATAATTAGGAGCCCTGGTATGTTCTAGATTACCTAAATATAAATCACAGGTGGCGCAGGCTATTGTGACAGGAAAGTGCCTGCTTTGAGTCCCAGGACAAACTGGGAATGTATATAGGGAAAGTGAATTAGAAAGGCTGTGTCCTTTATACATGCTGAGGTCATAAACCCATCCTCTGAATGAAAATGTCCAGTTATTGCTTACAAACTTCATATGAACACAGATTTGCTGTAGAAATACCACAGGCAGAAACTTCTTAAACAGAAATTTGTTGAACTCCTAAAAATATTTTCCCTTAACGGCCTTTGTGAGAATAAGAAGTACTGTCACAGTGGTGTATGTGGAGTGTAGAGGTGGACCACCCAAGTGTAGGTGGAATTAAACAATTTTATTATGTTTGGTCAAAGTCCCAACGTAGTGATCAAAGTAGTTTAGTGTTAAAGGTGTGGTATGAATATGTATGTGCTTTGAGTGCTTTACAATGTAAAACTGGAAAAGGGCTACTATATTAATAAAGTCTAACCTGCTGGAAGCCAGGAAGCAAGACGATCAAAAATGCTGACTCTGAATTGGGGTTAACTCTGTCATTACAGACACAAGAGAAACTCGTGTACTGCAGTAAGACAGCATTAGTTTGTAATTCTTTCAGCTACACTAACATTGCTGTTTAAAGGTCTGAGAGCAAAGATAGATTTTTTTTTTAACAGAATTCAAATTGTCTTAGTCGTATTAATCTACATTTCTCACTGATGCTCACTGGGGCATGAGAACATCTTTAGATGTCTTAAAAAACTCCAGACTCTGTCCACTCGCTGAAGTCCATTCATGGGTGCATACGAGCTTGTCCAACCAGACTACATGTGTCTTTTTACACTTGGAGAAAGTGTTTGACAATGTCCCTCGGAGTGTTCTGTGGGAAGTCCTTCAGGAGTATGGGATGTCTGGCCCATTGCTACGAGCCTTTCGGTCCTTATACATCCGTTACAATAGCTAGGTCTGTCTACTGTATATATACATGGAACTGAACAAAAGATAAAACAGAAAACAAATATTTAAAGTAAATCAAGATGACTGCTGCTATTATGATTTGGTGCCAAATTGAACTGAATTCAAAAGATAATACTAAGACATGAAGGGGAGCTCTGAGGACATGGATCAAACTGAGGGCGGTAAATAGGGAATCATTGAGGAAATTAAAAAACCCAAACTCAATAAAAATCAATAATCCCAACCATAATTCAACAAAATCCAGGACTAGGACAAGGACATGCAAGCTTATTTTTAACTAGTTTAACTTAAAATTATAGCTGTCGAAATTAACGCGTTAATTGCGATAATTAAATTTTGGAATTAATTACGTTAGAATATTTAACTATTTAGCGCAACACGCAGATAAGTCGCTCCCATAATTCCACTTGATTTGTTTACCGCGCCACTGAAAATGGAGAAGCAGGAACAGGATGGCCTTCTGGATGGGGAATTTAAATACAAGAAGAACATAGATGGGACAATAAACAAACGCGTTGTAATTTGCACTCACTGTAGTAAAGAGTTTCAATTTCACCGTTCAAATTCGACCTTAAAATACCACCTTAATGCCAAACACGCGTTTGTCGGGGCAGCAGCTTCACCCGGCCTGCGTCAGACCACTCTTAGTGAACGCAGGCCACTCGGTAAGTCTTCTTTGGACAAACTGACCGACAATATAGCCAAATGGATAGCAAAGGACTGTAGACCGCTAAGCATTGTGGAGGACAAGGGCTTTGCGGATGTTTTAAAGGTTGCATCTCAGGACGCGTCCTACAAGCCCCCAGCGAGAAGCACAATAACAATTCGAATCCACGAACTGTATGAAACGGAGAAAAAGAAAAAAGAAGAGGCTTTAGTTCACACAGAATGCGTGGCTCTGACAGGAGACCACTGGACATCATTGAGTAATGACAATTACCTGGGAGTTACTGCGCATTTAATCACTGAAGCCTGGGGTCTGACATCCTTTGCGCTGACTATAATGAAAACGGAAGAGCGGCACTTTGCGGAGGCTTGTGCAGAGCAGTTCCAGACTGTTGCTCGCAGGTGGAGAATTGAGGAGAAGGTGACAACAGTAGGCACGGACAGTGCGCGCAATATGATCGCCGCGGCTCGCATCATGCCATTCAATCACATGCCGTGTACCGCGCACATTCTACAGAGATGCATCACAGTGAGTCTCGCAGACAGTGGCTTTGTCACTGCGCTGGCCAAATGCCGCAAAATTGTTGGCCATTTTAAGCACAGCCCAGCAAACACAGCAGAGCTGAACGCAGAGCAGGTGTCACTGGGGCGCAAGCAGGAGCCGTTGGCCCAGGACGTGCCTACGCGCTGGAACTCCACGCTGGAGATGGTGAAGCGCTTGATCCGCAACCAAACTGCAGTAACCGCGACTCTGGATAAACAAAAGCATAAACTTGTCCTCCTGACGCCTCCAGAGTGGGACAAACTCCAGAGACTGGAGACACTTCTAGAGCCCTGCAGGTGAGCCTGTCATTGTGACCATAATTGTAGGTTTAGATTAAATGTATCAAACATACATCTTAAATCAGTTTTGTTATTATGAAAATGTCTTATTTAAAAAATAAATGAAATCAAATATTTTATTAATATTACCTAGTATTAAAAAGCTTTTTTTAATTTGCTGTCTTATCTGTGTGTGTGTGTGTGTGTGTATTCCACTGCAGATATGTGACTGAACTGCTGGGAGGAGAGGCCTACGTCTCCTGCTCTGTAGTTCTACCAGCCTTCTGCCACCTGCGCCGTGTCATGGAAGTAACTGATGAGGACCCTGCATATGTGGTGAGGTTTAAAGAGAAGTTTAAGGAAGACCTTGCTTCCCGCCAGGAACATACCAACTATGCATGGCTCCAGATCGCAACTGCACTGGACCCACGTTTTAAAGACCTACGCAGTGTGCCCAAGACTGACAGAGAAGCAGTGTGGACCACACTGGCAGGCATGCTGCATGAAGACTCTCCTAGAAGATCACACACTGCAGAAGAAGGTCCAGCCAAGAAGAGGCTGAGCCTGCTGCAGATGGACTCTGATTCTGAGTCAGAGGAGGAGGTACAGCAGGACAGAGCCATACAGCGCTACAGAGCAGAGCCCTGCACTGCCTTACAGGACTGTCCCTTACAGTGGTGGGCAGCTCATGCAGGAGCCCACAGCCAGCTGGCCCGCCTTGCTCGCAGATACCTGGCCACTCCTGCCTCCACAGTGCCCTGTGAGAGGCTGTTCTCTGTAGCAGGGCACATTGTGAACAAGAAGAGGTCTGCTCTGCACTCAGAGAACGTGGACAAGTTGGTTTGTCTCAGCAACTGGCTGAAGGATGAGTAGACCAGAGGACCGTGTGTTTAGAGCTTGTTCTATGGTTGAATGTGATTTAAACAATACTTTTCACTGTTGTTCATATTTTTTTGCACTAATCTACCTTACCCAAAAGGATGATTGGAGATTTTTTCTATTTTGCCTGTTGAATTAGGCCTATGTTGTGTGAACTTGAAGATGTATATGGATAAAACAATGTGCTAGATTTAAACGGGTGGAAAACATTCAGTAAAAATCCCTCACAATTATTTGAAGCCCTGTTCTGCGTGTACTGCTTGTACTCACAATTAATAATAAATAAAACAAACAAGTGTGTTAAAAACCACTATCTGTCCCGATTTTTACACATATATACACATATACACATATATTTCGAGTTGCGATTAATCAATTTTTAGGCTGTGATTAATTCGCTTCCAGCACAACACCCAGCCTACATCAGACCACGCTGAGTGAACGCAGGCCACTCAGCGTGGTCTTAGCATTAAATAACACTAACAAGTGTGTAAAAATCCGCTATCTGTCCGTATGTTTGCACACATTTTGGTCATATTTCGAGTTGCGATTAATCATGATTAATTAATTTTTAGGCTGTGATTAATCTGATTAAAAATTTTAATCATTTGACAGCCCTACTTAAAATATATATATATTATAAAACATTGTATGTTTTAGTTCTTTTTCCAAAAGTGAAATCAGAATGTTGCTTGCTTGAAGTTATGTTTTTATCACACACTTTCATATTCTGATGGATGCATCAGAGAGCAACTCGGAGGCATACAGACTAGAGCAGCCAGGATTTGAACCACTACTCTCCCAATCAGTAGATGACCTGGTCTACCTCCTAAGCTACAGCCACCCCGACATATCTACAAAGAGATATAAAACCTCCTCGCAGATGTTGAAAACAACCACCTACAGTGAGAAAGCAACCAAAAAACAAATAATGACCATAAAGATGTATAAAAGTCAGAATTACTACAACAGAAGCTAAAAAAAAAAACTATAAAGAGACACAAACATCCAATGGAAATATTTAATATTCAGTCAACTGACACCAAAAGGCTGGCAAATCCAAACAACTAGAACATTTAACATCTTAAAGAAAAGACATGTATAACGATTATTTTAGGTTAAGTCTAGGTTTAGACCATCTAGGTAAGGTGATGGTTAGAGAAAGCCTTCAAAAATAATGTTGTCTAACTCATAGATACACAACTGTGTGTTTTGTCAGTGTGCACACATGGGTTTGTACGTGTATGTGTCAAAGAGAAAGTGTGTAAGTGGCTGCGCTTGCTTTAATGTGAACAAAAATGAAGGGTATGGCAAATTAGAGAATGCATCTGCCTGGCGTCTGAATAACAAATAACACCATTAGGGAGACAGGGGTGTTCTCTGCCAGGTCCTGCAAGATGAATGGCTGTGTCACTGCCTCATACAAGCATAGTCACACAAACACACACACACACACCACACACTGCAATACACAATCGTGCTGTCATACCTGTGGATGATTAAAGTGTAAAAGGTAGCAATCAAACCTTCAAACTGGTCTGTTTACCATTTCGGTGTTCTGCCTGCGTAGGCTTATGTCAGTCTGTCCTATTTTCACACTATTTTTCCAGACTCAGAGGTTCTCTATTAAGTAAAGTCCTAACAGTTGTATTTTAAAGAATGTGAATTTCAACGAGTGGACAGTGCTGTTGCACTGCTATTGTGCAAAACGGTCATATTTGTGTTCATGTTTGTGTTACCAGTGATCATTTGCGGCTCACCATTCTAAATCTTTTACACTTTGAGATGAGACTGAGGGACATGAGATCCCATCCAACCATCCAAACATGCAATCAATTCAATGTGAGGTCTAAACAGATGTTGGAACTGAAGGAGGTTTCATTAAAATGAAAAAAGAACATAAACTTACCACAAAGGAAGAAAAAAAAACTTCAAATAAACAACTTGGTTCCGTCTTTATTAAAAACGTGATGGACAATTCAGCAATATTAAACGGCCTGAAAGACCACTGATATGGTCAACTATCTTGAAATTTGTTGTTCCCTGAGTATTTAAAAGTAGAATGGGAGGCAGAGCCTTCAGTTTTCAGGCCCTCTTCTGTGGAACCAGCTTCCAGTTTGGATTCGGGAGACAGAAACTATCTCTACTTTCAAGATTAGGCTTAAAACTTTTTGCTAAAGCATATAGTTAGGGCTGGACCAGGTGACCCTGAATCCTCCCTTAGTGATGCTGCAATAGGTGTAGGCTGCTGGGGGATTCCCATGATGCATTGAGTATTTCTATGTGTTAATAGACCTCTCTGCACTGAATCACACTTGTTAATTATCTCTGTCTGTCTTCCACAGCGTGTCTTTATCCTGTCTTCCTTCTCTCTCCCGAATGAAGCAGATGGCCCCGCCCCTCCCTGAGCCTGGTCGGAGGTTTCTTCCTGTTAAAAGGGAGTTTTTCCTTCCCACTGTCGCCAAAGTGCTTGCTCATAGGGGTTTTCTCTGTATGTATTATTGTAGGGTTTACCTTACAATATAAAGGCGACTGTTGTTGTGATTTGGCGCTGTATAAATAAAATTGAACTGAATTGAATTATTTTAAAGGGTCAAGAAAAAAACTTTCACAGTATCTCCAATAGCCAAGAACACTCTGGAAGAGGTACACTCAAAAAAAGGAAATTGGGTGGTTGTTACATTTACAAAAGTCTAACTTGTTTCTATGGTGAAAGCAATTAAATCATGTTGGATCTGCATGAAATTCAACAACTTAATTTGTTTTTGTTCAGATGACATGATACAATCTAGGAAGAGTGGTTAGTTGCCTGGGCTCACAAAATTCACAAGATCACACGAGATGTCAAACCACAGGAAAATCACTGGGGTTATAAGAGGCAGACAACCACACACACACCACGTGTATGCTGATACTGTTTATTATGGTTTAACTTGTCAAGGACAAAAACATAAAGAAAATTCTGCATCAAGCATGGCTTTCCTACTTTTGTTAAGTCTGTATTAACAGCTCAATGCCATGGTGGTTAGCGCTGTTGCCTCAGAGCAAGGTCCTGGGTTCAAATCCACAATCTGGCCAAGTTTGCAATGGGTTCTCTCTGCGTACTCTGGTTTCCTCCACAGTTAGAAGTCATGCAGATATAAGGGTAACTAGCGATTCTAAATTAACCACAGGTGTTAAAGTGCAAATGGTTGTTTGTCTCTATATGGTAGACTGGCGACCTCTCCAGGATGTACCCTGCCCCTCTTACCCTATCACATCCGCAGCCCAGATAGATAAGAAGATGGGTGGATTGGAAGTTGCTGTAAATCTGTTGAATTTTTGTTGAACATTATGTAATATGAATACAACATGTACTACAGACATAAGTTACATTTTTTTCATTCAACAAGATTATCGTTGGTGTAACAAACAAATATTTTACTAGGTCATGTAACAAGACTGACTTATGATGTGCCAAAGCGTTTAAACAATATAACATGAATTTAAATAAATTTAATTAGACTAACTTGGTACAAACATGTTGACTGAATAAAAGTCAACTTAACTGAATGTTAATGTTACTATTATGTTAAACCTACATATATTGTGTTGAAACAACACATTCAAGATGGATTAATATAACATGATTTGTTTAGATGGAATATAAGTGGCAAGATAAAATTACGTTCATCCAATGAATTATTTTTTTGAGTGTAGGCATATCAAACCCTACAATCAAGAGAAACCTTCATGAATTGCTATAGAGAGGGTAAAACTACTGACCACACTCAGGAACAGGAATTCCACAGCTTGTGACCATAAATGATGTAGGAGTGTTATCGTCACAGTGAGTTGTCTTTTTGCCACATTTTTCTTCACAGATCTTTTTTGTAGTATCGTGTGATGATGTGAATTCTGTTGTGGGATAGATTAGATGTCACGAACATGCAAATGTGTGCAGTTTTCTTCAAAGCAAAAAGTAACTTCTTTGACTTATTAGATTTTCCCTTTGCTTTGCTTGACTCCTTTGTGACCTGCCACATTTCTAAAATGTGGGGGTTTTTTTCCCCTCTTAAAACAAGATATTACAGGACAGAGGCAGCATGTTTTGGGTTTTTTGGCTCTGTGAGTCGTCTGGATTTCCATCTCATTTGAGATTAGCTGAGAAGAGCTGTTTTGGATTAGCTGAGCTCCTCGGTCTCCCTCTGACACTCTCAGATAAGAGGGCCTGCAGTCGCTAAAACACACTAGTCAAGGGAAATGCCCTTTTTCTACATGGTTAACACTGCTCTATTCCTCTCTTGTTGCCCAATGCTAACTCTTTGTGGAAAGGATTATTGCAACAGACTGTAGAGAGCCATTATCATGCTGTCAAGAGACTAGTGGCTTTTTTGAGAATCACATAAGGGTTAGACCCATATACAAGGCTGACATTGGTCTGTTTATTACTGATCTAATTCTTTTCTCTCACTTGCGGTTGAGGGTGACTGAGCCTTAATCATTCATATTGTTACATCATGCGTTTTGTTCTGAGCTTTGATTCCAGTATGGAATCAAAGTAAGTCCTGCACTTATTTTAGGTTTTAGTGTTGCTTAAGAAAATAATTTTGATGAGTGATTCTTTGATACTGAAGAAGCATGGAAGTAAAAGTGAACTGAAAAAAGAAAACCCTTCCCGGAGCCAGACCTAGGAGGGAAGCTTGCTGGCAAGAGTCTGGTGGCTGATCTTTCATTCATAACTAGGTACAGCTGCTAAGAATGACATTGCAACCCTGTGGACCTATCATCTGCAGGTACATGCACTGAGATTGGATGCTTTACAAGGTAGGAGAGTGATCCCAGTGGGCCTCGCTGGCTGGGTACCAGCTACGTAAATTTGGGCTCACCAACTAAATAATAGTCCAACACCATGTGGTGTCTTACCACTCACCCACAAGCCCCCAGCTGTCTGCTGTTATAGGGCTGCACAATTAATCAAAATTTAATCTTGATCATGATTTTGGCTCTCCACAATTAAATGAGGAATATTGAGCAATCCCAAAAAGTTGCTTCTGTTCATTTGGGTGGGAGAACCATTTCATCACTGACCAGAGTGACTTCTTCAGTCATAGCTGACTGCAGGCTTCCCCAACCTCATAAACAGTACATATGCATAACGACTGAAACTAGCACCACTAACTAAAAGAATCAACTTTTTGGGATTTCCTTAGCTGGATGATTGAGCAATATGTGAAAATCTAAAACAAAAGCCAATTAGGTGCTCCCTAAATTAGCACTTGATCATGTGACTGGATGTGCCACTCACAATTGTCCCCAGCGGACCAAGTTTTTTGGATTGGACTGGATGAGCAAAACTACATTAAGAATATATATATATGCTTTGAATTTAGAGCAAGTGGTGGTAACCAAGAAAAAAATCATATGCACAGTGAACTAGAGATTTCATGTCAGTCTATCCATCCAGCTCACACAGGTTATGAGACACAAATGCAGGAAAATGGTCAACAACAAAAATTATGTTCCTCTCTTCTGGTTATTTTTTCAAAGTGGCAAAATCTGCACTGTGTGCAAAATGTTGCAGGGGACACAGACAGAGATCTCACAGCTGTTGAGTACTGAGCTGCAGATTTTACTCGCATTCATCTGGCAGGTACAATGATTGGAGAGGAAGATTTTATATTATTTATCTGCAAAGCCTCATTTAAAATAAATTAATTATCACAATGCATGCAGCGCAATATTAAGACATCATCAAATTATGTCTGTTTACAGTTAAAGAGCTATTTACATTTTCAGCTTCACAGGTCTGAGTTATTATTACTGAGTTATTTCACCTTTGTTTGACTCCCAGTTTATACTGCATTTTGCAGTTCATTATTAAGGTTTATCATGAAGTAATATCCTGACTGGTAGGTCTTCAGGTCAGAAATTTTCATGAAAAAAGGTAACTGAAAAATGTGAATGGAGTCAGGTTAATGAAAACATTTAATAAGAGCAAATATTGTAGTCTTTGCTTATCTTTCTAAGACCCAAATCCAGGCTGGCAGTGGGAAAGGCTTTCACCTTTCATTTGTTTTCCACTCTGTGAACATTACATTGCTTTGTACCCTGGCCCTCAGTGTGCCACTGAATATAAATCACACTGTATAAAACATAATTCTTTAAAGACAGGGACAAAGTGCCTCTCTTACCATTTTTTTCCTCCTATTAAATCAAACGCCCCAAAAAAATCTGATCTTGGTGATGGGGCATCTTCATCAGCAGCTTGTAAATGTCAGAAGCAGAGCACCTGTCAATCACTGCTAGCGACACATTAACAGCAATGCCTTTTTGCTTGAGGCAATTATTAATATGAGGACAAGGTCTCCTGAGAGCATTACAAACAACCAAGAAAACAGTTTGTGTCTGTATTTTGAAGTGGCAGGTATATAATAATTGTGCAGCTGAAAGCTTGGAGGAAGGAGGAAACATACCCAGCGTTTGATTATGGTAGTAGTCACAGTGTTTTGAGTCTGTCAGCTGCTGAGGAGCTGTATTTAACATTTTGAAGAAGGACTTGCACATGCTTATTATGTGTTGCTGCTAGGGTTTTTCAGTGTTTTATTAATAAAAAGAAAAAAATGAACAGTACGAAAGAATAACTTATGTGTGAGGCAGGACTAGGGATGGGAAGCAAGAATCAAGCTCTTGTAGAGAACCAGTTCCCAGTAGTCCAGTGCTTTGGAATTGTTTGTCTGCTTGTCTATTCCACTTCCACTTGTACTATAATCAGCTGATTTCAAGCATGAGAGCGCATAACATACTGCAAACCACATTGGGGCAGAAACAGTTGCATTATGCTGCTAATACTTTGATGCTTTGAAAGCAACTGCACAGACAGCATGCTAACACTAAGCTAGCCAAGGAGCCAGAGTGATGTTAAAGCTGAGTGAATGGGGAACCCAGCCCAGCAGTCAGACCCTGGACTTCAACTAAAGTTACAGTGATGAGTAGTCATTTAAAGTCAATAATTTTAAAGTCTCTTTGTGCTGGTTTTCATCTTTGCTTCGTGCTGTCAGCTTATTGTTTATATGTAAACACTAAAGGAAAGATGTTGTTGTGTGAGAAACGGCAAAGTAATGCAGCGAGTAGTATAATGAATTACTGTCTCCTGAGAGCAATTAAGAATTCAAAAGAGTTCTGTGTGAAATATGTAGTACATTTTTTTTTTCAGTATTGGACAAACCACTGTTCTCAACAAAAAGGAGAAATTCCTCCAACATGCACTAACATTTGGCCCACAGTATGCAATTACATTGTGTGAATGTAATGTCTTTGATATGCTGCTTAGTGAAGGTGGACTCAAAGCACAGCCAATGAGAACCAAGTGAGAATCAATAAACGAATCGTTAAGGAATCCAATCAATAAGTGATATTGATAATCAAATCAGAATTGCTAAATTCTTATCAAGAATGTTTAGTAGCAATCATGTGACCTGATACAGCATGACACTATGTTCAATGAAGGCACAATAAATCCACAGTCTTGTAAGTACAGCTTCTAATCTCACTATTACAAAGAATAAATCTATTCTAAATCTAACATTTTTTAACTATACCTACATTGAAATGCTCCTTGAATTCTCAAAGGCTAATAATCATGAACACCAGTGAGGGTTCAAATTCTTTCAGCTCCAGTAAAATGATCAGTTAGTTTTTTCTCCTGGTAGTTAAAATATAATGTATGTAACAGCAGGCACATGTAAAAAGGATGGAAAATGTTATCAGTATGCTGGCTAGTTGACATATAAAAGAAGATATTATAGGAGCCATATGCTAGTTTCTTCTCATTTAGGTTATGCTTTAGAGTGTACACACTGCATTGGTGCACGGTTTTGGGCGTGGCTCATGGGTGTGTATTAGGCAATGAGGTGCAGCGTGTCTGTGGACCACAGAGGGTTAATAACACTCACCTTCCTTCCATTTCCAGAGTGTAACATCCACCCACCTGTGTAAAATCCGAAATTCCCATGGTGTTGTTCAAAATGTGCTCTGGCACAATCATAAGCATGCTTGTTACTGAAAACAAGAAAAAAGCGTCCTGCTATGGGCTGAACCATTTGTTAATGTGGAGGGGGGGGGACACTCTGCAATATATTCAGTTTTAGCTTTTATATTCACTGTTGACTGTAACTACGCTCAAACTGTTAATGCTATCTTATTGTAATAAACAACACTGTCATATGCAAAACTGGGGTGGCACTTGGGGTGGCAAGGGATCATTTTAGGGTGGCACTTGCCACCCCATGCCACCCTTCTAGATCCGCCCCTGTGTGTGGGTCACAGTTGTGTTTGTTTTTGCAGTCTGTGCATTTGATTTTTTTTTATCCCATGTACTGATTTGTGGTTTGGACAGTGCAATAGTTAAATAAATAGAACAAAAAGCTCAGAAGTGCATTTTATGTTTTTATTGGTGCACGTCTTCAGAACTCCAATGTTTAGCCTGCTGCGGCCACTGATTATGGAGCAGCTGCAATCGATATGTTCTGACAGAAGCATTCCAAAAAAAAAAAGAGATGCACTAATAAATACCAGCAACAGTTGGTGAGTTGCTGACATTTAGTAAGTAATTTGTCATTGATATCTGCCACTTTATGACTAACTGCAGCATGAAGGTTAGACCAGTAGGAATACATAGTCCTGGGAAGATGTAGAAATGATGAGGGTCTCTGATGGGCAATGAAAATGTCATCACATGGCAAGAAGACAACAATGAAAACAAGGAAGAGGTTAGTTATTAATATGTGGATGTGTCCTAATCCTAAACTGTTTGTTTGTCTGAGAGTGATACTTTTTGTAAGCATTGAAATTGGAGACCAGACCATTGCTTTACATCATGACTCATAACTGAGAAAATTCAGCGTAAAAACAGCTAAGGATATATGTTACTAAAAAACAAAAATCCAGGGTCAAAGCACCGCAGCACGTTAAAAGGAGAAGGGCTCCATCCAATGCACAAAACACTGGGAACCAGAAGCAGGGGTGTAGATTAATGGTCATGTATGTCTTTGATGTCTGGAACATGCTGTGTGACACCACAAATCTTTTGGATTGAATTAATCGCAGCATGGACAAAAAGCCGAACTAACAGCAGGAGAGGTGTGATTATTTGCTAAAATAGCAGCGACAAAGGCAGAACAATCATTTCCTCATTTAATCCACTGTTGCTCTTACATATGAGAAATTAAACACTTTTTTAATCTATTTAGTGGCTCAGTGGGTTACTTACAGAGCCTTCAGGGGAGCACATTGGGGTGAATTTGTGAGCTTGTTGATCCTGAAGACTTCCAGCCTGTAGGGTTCCTATATCGTTGGGGAAAAAAGTCCTTGGATTTACCATCCTGTCACATCAGTAACATTAAATTTAATTAGCACACACACACACACACACACACACACACAGTTTTTCTTGGTGTCCAGCTGTGTCTACATGAAACATCACTAATGTGGTCATGTTAATGTGGTTGTGATGTTTTTGTGGTTATGTGGTTTTTCAAAACAGTGAAAGCAAATGAATCACAGGGTTGGAAATGTGTGAGGACAGCAAGTGTTCACACTCCACCCACCCTCCAACACCACCACCACCCTTATACACACACACACACAGTGTCCTTCTACTGTCCCTCTGAAGTCTCTGACAGTATCAGCTGTTTGCTGGAAAGTGCAGCTCGTATGTTGATGAATACCAAACATGCCACCCGGGAGCTTTGCATCACACCAAATGTGGATACGACTGCTGCTGCTGCAAACTTTGTCAAGGTATGCTACTGCAGTCTTGTTAGTAGTTGGACAGCTTGTAGTTCCTGCACCTATTTAGTCTTAAGATGTAAGAATAAGAATACCTTTATTACAGTTTTTTGTGAATGCTTAAACCCTAACTGTGATTCTTATAGCACAATTTCTAAAACTATTAATACTTATAGCAAAACCACTCACTGAGTTTGCAAAACTAAAAGCATAAACACTGCTTTGCACTCAGTTTGCCATTTTGTAACACACACTTTGCAAAACTGTAGGTACAATCCACTGCGCAGCACTCTTTTTGCGGAACTGTAAACACAACTCACTGCTTTACACTCAATTTCCAAATGATCAACACACTCCTAGCCAAACCATACACATTTATGGCTATTTTGCCAACTGTCTGGCACACTGTCACATGTGAAAACTGTTTTAGATAATTAGTTCACTTTGCAATCAGCCTAAGCACTGTAAATAAGCTACAGGTAAGCTGTCCGTGTTGAGTACAATGGAGGGAGCAGGAAGAGTGAGAAGAGTGAGAATTAGAGGAGGCCGAGGAAGAGGACGTGGAGGTGAAGAAGTAGGACGAAGAGGACGACAAGAACAAGGAGGTGAAGTTAGAGGAAGAGGACAAGGTGGAGCAAGAGGAGGACGAGGAGGGGGAAGAGGAAGGGTAAGAAGAGTAAGAAATAGAATTACTGATGACATCAGAACTACAATAGTGGACCATGTAATCAACCATGGAATGACCCTGAGGGAAGCTGGCCAACGGGTTCAGCCTAACTTGAGCTGCTACACTGTAGCAAGCATCATAAGGACATTTTGAAATGAGAATCGGTTAGCACCTTGCACTAAGATTTGTAGCACTGCTGTATGCTAATGAGAAACACAACAATACCATAGATGTAACAATACTGAAATTGTTACTTTACAGAATTGCTAGACGAGCAGATGCTGGGGGCAGAGGAAGAATGTTCACTGCAGACCAAGAAACCCATATAGTCAATATGGTGATTGCAAATAATTCCATACGGCTACGCGAAATTCAGCAGCGCATAATTGAGGATGACACCACCTTCCAAAACATACAAAATGTGAGCATTTCTGTATTAGGTCGTGTACTTGCCCACAACAGAATCCGAATGAAACAAATCTACAGAGCACCTTTGGAAAGAAACAGTGAACGTGTAAAACAGCTGTGATATGACTATGTGCAGGTAAGCTGTAGTATCATTGGTACTGAATCTGGAAGTGCATACTGTAGTGCTGTGCATGTGCCTGCTGTGCTGAATTTGTTTTGTCTTGTCTAGAGAGCGATGGAGCTAGGGGCAGTTGCCATGGGTCATCAGCAGTTTTTTGTGGATGAGGCTGGTTTTCACCTCACTAAGACAAGGAGACGTGGCAGGAACATTATTGGACACCGTGCCATAATCAGTGTCCCAGGACAACGTGGTGGTAACACAACTATGTGTGTGTGCGTATAAGTCAAAATGGTGTTGTTCACCATCATGCAACCCTGGGCCCATATAACACTGCACACATTATTACATTCCAGGACACCTTACATGACATGCTCACTAATGTTCAGAGACCAGAGCAGACCAGATACATAATCATATGGGACAATGTTAGTTTCCATAGGGCTGCTTTGGTCCGCAACTGGTTTACAGATCACCCACTCTTCACTGTACTCAAACTCCCCCCATACTCTCCATTCTTGAATCCAATTGAAGAGTTCTTCTCTGCCTGGCGCTGGAAGGTCATCTCCATCAACGCATAGCCCTTTTACAGGTAATGGAGGAGGCATGTGGGGATATTGACCAGACATCATGTCAGGCCTGGATACGCCATTCCAGAAGATATTTTCCCCGGTGCCTTGGACTAGAGGACATTGCATGTGATGTAGACGAAATTTTGTGGCCGGACCCAGAGAGACGACACGATGTAGACTGATTTCCTTTTTTTCCTCAGTGAAATTACTATTTGATCGTGGCTCAAGAGTTGGGAGTTCGCCTTGTAAGACACTTCACCCGTTGCCTACTGGTGGTGGTCAGAGGGCCCGGTGGCGCCAGTGTCTGGCAGCCTCACCTCTGTCAGTGCGCCCCAGGGTGGCTGTAGCTACAATGTAGCTTTCCATCACCAGTGTGTGAATGGGTGGATGACTGGATGTGTAAAGCGCTTTGGGGTCATTAGGGACTAGTAAAGCGCTATACAGATACAGGCCATTTACCTTGGCCTTGACTTGGAAATAAAGTCTGTTAAAGGTAGTCATGTCATACAGACATATGCTCTTTTAGATCCTGGCAGTTCAGCTAGCTTCTGTTTAGAGCACCTCACGCAAAAGCTAAATCTTGTGGGCAGAAGAACTCACTTTCTGATACAAATGATGGGTCAAGAAAAGGTTGTCTCTGCCCACTCACTTACTGGTCTTGAAGTTTCTGGTTTGGGCAGCAATGCCTATGAACTTCTAGAAGTCCTAACACAGGAAAAGATGCCTGTCACCATAGATAACCTTGTAAAAGAAGAAGATCTGGTCAGGTGGCCATATCTGTCAAAGGTTCAAATTCCCCACATAATGGCTAATATGGACTTGCTGATTGGATGCAACGCTCCCAAGTTATTGGAACCATGGGAGGTCATTCATAGCCAGGGGAATGGCCCATATGCTATAAGAACGGCATTTGGTTGGGTCCTAAATGGGCCCATGGAAGATGGTAAAAGCAACTTGGACAGCGAGCACCCATCAACAGTTGGAAATAGGATATCTGTTTGTAAGCTGGAGGAAATGTTGAAAAGTCAATATAACTATGACTTTAATGAAAAGGTTACAGAGGAAAAGGGTTTGTCAAGAGAGGACCTCAAGTTCATGAAGATCATGGAAGAATCTGCAACAATGGAAGATGGACACTACTGTTTGAAGTTACCTTTTAAAAAGGATAACATAAAGATGCCAAACAATTTCTCCATAGTTAAACAAAGACTGCAAAGTCTAAAACAAAAACTTCTCAACAATGAATAAAGATGAATAATGAGTAAAGAATATAAAAACTTTATGGACGAGATGATAAGTAACGGATATGCAGAGCAAATACCTTCACAGCAGCTGGCTTGCGAAAATGGAAAGAAGTGGTACATTCCTCATCACGCAGTCTACCACCCCAGGAAAGGATCTCTAAGAATTGTACTTGACTGTGGGGCATCATTCCAGGAGACATCATTAAACAAGCAGCTCTTACAGGGTCCTAATTTCTCAAGCACATTACTTGGGGTTTTGCTTAGATTTCGACAGGATTCAGTTGCATTTATGGTGACATAAAAGCAATGTCTTATCAAGTTAAAGTTGCCAAAGAAGACAGAGACTTTCTGCGTTTTTTGTGGTGGCCAGATGGAGATCTGAGCTTCGCATGACTGTTCATCTGTTCGGTGCAGTATCTTCCCCAAGCTGCGCCAGTTTTGCTTTGAGAAAAACAGCTGAGGACAATCAAACTGAATTCCTAGACAAGGTATGTGAAACGGTAAAAGAAAACTTCTATGTGGATGACTGTTTGAAGAGTGTGGCCTTCACCTCAGATGCTATTGATTTGGTCAAAGATCTTTGAGCACTTTGTCAAAGGGGAGGATTTACACTGACCAAGTGGGTCAGTAACAATCGCACCCTGTTGCAAAGTATCTCAGAGGAGCAAAGGGCTAAAGACTTAAAGGAATTAAATCTTGACAGAGAAAAAAATTCCTGTAGAAAGAGCTCTGGGCTTGCAGTGGTGTGTGGAAACTGATACATTCAACTTTAAAATGGAAGTTCCTCAAAAATCCTGTACTAGACGTGGAATGTTGTCAATATCAAGCTCTATTTACGATCCTTTGGGATTTCTTGCACCAGTCCTGCCTGCCAAAAGAATGCAGCAGGAGCTTTACAAAAGGAAATTGGGATGGGATGAACTAATACCCCAAAACATGTTGCAAAAGTGGAAAAGTTGGCTCAGTGATTTGCAAATGCTTTCTCATTTCAAGGTTAAAAGGTGTGTACAACCAAGAGAGTTTGGACCTTTCTCACATGCACAGCTACACCATTTTTCAGATGCCGGTGAATCTGGATATGGAACTGTGTCATATCCGCGCATGCAAGACAGTAAGAAATCCATCCATGTAGCATTCTTGATGGGCAAGGCAAGGGTTACACCTCTAAAACCTGCCACTATTCCACACCTGGAACTTGCAGCGGCTGTAGTTGCCGTCCGAGTGGATCTCATGTTAAGGGCTCAGAATAAACGATTCCTTACCTTTGTGACAGAGTCTCATTCATTGCAACTTCAACTAAACAATCACAATAGAGATATGTAAGCTCAAAGGAAAATCCAGCAGATGATGCTACAAGAGGGCTCAAGGCTGGGAACATTGTTCATAGCAGCCGCTGGATCAAAGGACCAAGCTTTCTGCAGAAGCCAGAAAGTGACTGGCCGACTGTTACGTGCCAAGAGATGTGGCTTTGCTTTTGGTGTTCTTTTTATCTTTCAGGTGTCAAGCCTCCACCTATTGGCCAGTTCAAAGTTGATTGGCATGTGTCTATTGGCTGGTCTGGGCACAGTTGGCCGATCACTCTCCGAGGATCACTACAAATGAGCAGCTCCCTGGCCAGCTGGTGGCTGCTGGCTTCTGCTTTATGACAAACATTTGCGAACAGGCTTCTTTGTATTGTGTGCGGTGGGAGGCTGGACAGGTAAGCTGGGGTACCCTATACACTGGTTGCAGGTTTTAAACTGTTAGTCACACTAGGTTATGTGGTTGATGCCACTCTTGTATGTTTTCACTGACCTTTTGTCGAGTAGCTAGGTAGGCCTTTTGTTTTACATTTTTTGTTTCAGTTAGGCCCTGGAAGCTATCGACCTCTTTTTGTTTTATTAATTTCTTTGATTTGGATCAACCGCCCAGTCCTCCTCCCCATCCTCTTTTCTTTTGTTAAGTTTGACTATCAAGGCAAGCAACCAATAAATCCTGCCTGAGTCTTAACTGTTCTGTTGTCTTCCTCCTTCATTGATTGTGGTTCTCCAGTGTTGCTGTCTCCTTCCTACCTTTGCCTCCACCATGGTGGGGGGGACGTAACACCGACCAATCTAGTAGAATGCTCCTTAGAACTAGAGGACCCTGAAGTCAAAAGGGAGGCCACAGTGAATGTTACTCCAGTAAAAGACTTGCTTGATGCTACATGTCAATTGATGGTGTACTTCTCAGACTGGAGAAGGCTCAAGGTTGCTTTTGCTTGGTTCCTTAGACTGAAGGCAATCCTTCGTTTAATGAGAGATAAGAAAAGAAGACCGCAACCAGATAACCAGATAACCCACCATTCACCAACGTCGGAGTTGATTACTTCGGACCTATTGAAGTGAAAAGAGGACGAGGTACAGCTAAACGTTATGGAGTCATTTTCACCTGTTTAGCCAGCCGAGCGGTGCACTTGGAAGTGGCTAACTCTCTAAGCACAGATGTCTGCATTAATGCTTTGCGCCGTTTTGTGAGTTGGAGAGGTCAAGTTGCTCACATCCAGTTGGATAATGGAACCAACTTTGTTGGAGCAGACAGAGAGTTAAGGGAGGCTCTTGAATCGCTGAAACATACCCAAATAAAAGATGCTTTGCGACACATTGGAATAGAATGGAGTTTTAATCTGCCTGGAGCATCACACCATGGTGGAATTTGGAAACGTATAATTCGTATGATCAGAAGGATTCTGAGATCCGTTCTTCAGCAATAACAGTTGGACAATGATGGATTAAATACAGTTATGTGTGAAATTGAAGCAATTTAAATGATAGACCCATCACAAAGCTTTCTGATGATCCAAAAGACCTAGAGCCACTTACACCAAATCACATCCTCCTGATGAAAGGAAAACCATCTTTACCACCTGGAGTGTTTGACCCTCAGGATATGTATCTAAAGAAAAGATGGAAACAGGCTCAATACATCTCAGATCTTTTTTGGAAACGATGGATACGCGAATACCTGCCTTTGTTACAGGAGAGACAAAAATGGAACCAAAAGAAGAAAAATCTAAAACCTGGAGATATAGTCATTATAATGGATTCTTCTGCACCACGTGGTTCCTGGCCACTTGGAAGAGTTCTGGAAACCATTCGTGACAAAAAAGGACTTGTACGATCTGTACGTTTAAAAACAAAGACTAACATTCTTGAAAGACCCGTAACTAAACTTTGCCTGTTACATGAGACTGTAGTGTAAAAGTGTATTTAAGTGCTCTGTTTACTTGTGTTTATTTATGTGTATGTATATGTCTAAAGTCAACTGTATTAGTGGCTCCTTATTTTCTTTGTGATAAGAATTGCCATGTCTCATAGGCCATTGCAATTAGGGGCCGGGGTGTAGGAGCCATTTTTGGGTTGACACCTTATGTTGCCGCTAGAGGTCACCTTTTCAGTTTTCTGTATGGTAGGTTTATGTAAAGGTATTTAAGGTAGATGTACATAATCAGCGTCAGGTGTGTTGTTAATCATAAGAAGGCAGACAGTTTGTGAACGCTGCGCTGTTATGTTAAAAGGATGTTGGAATAAAGACCAAAAAGGACAAGATAAGTACTGCTGGAATTATTCGACTGTTTAATTAATCCATGCATACCAGTGACATCGCGTCACCCCCCGTTAACAAACACCTCAGTGGCTTCAAGCGCCACAGTGGAATAATGACGCCACAGTGGAAGTAAAACTAAGGGTCTAGAAAATAGAAATTTTAAAATAAGAGGATGACAGTGGAAAATAGTTACACAGCTAAAACATTCTATTTTCCTGTTTCTCCTTTTGTGTGTTAGATTTCCCTAAAAACAGGAAATGTAAATTAACTGCACCAAACCCAAAATAATCAAAGAATTTCACGTTGCAGCTTCATTCCAGCAACAGTCTTAATAGTACTTCTTTCTTTTTTTTCCCATTTATCATTCTTGCCCTTTGTCATGAGGCTAAATTGCAAACACCACCTTGCAATTGGTACATAATTACATCCCTGCTCTGCCACTTTTCACCCTCAGCTCCGCTTGATTCTTTACCTGTGTCATTAGATGTGGAGAGCTCAGGGCACAATGGCTTGGCTTTGGAACACAGTGGAGGGTGTAATTGCACTCGGCTTTGATTACCTCTCATTTGGAGCTGCCTGTTCAATAGCCATTACATGCAGACGCTCCTCTAGCCACTCCTTAATGGCCCACTGGCTCAGTTTTCATTTGCACCGCAAACTGCTATGACTTTTAAGCTCACAAAAGCCTGAGTTCAACTCACAGCTGCTCAGGTCCTTTCTCTCACCACTCCTGATTGATTGGCATGGTAGTAGACACACATTCAATATATAGCTTTTTAAGTAGAATAGTGCCAGGCTGAAGTGCTAATGCTGAGCAGGAAATCGAGCACAAGTTATTAAAGAAGACTTTTATAGAGTTAAGCCACTATGGATTAAAAGAGGTTAAAAAAAATGACTGCAGGTTTTGTGTCAGCCATTAAATTTGATGTGACAGAACCTGATCTGCACTGCTTCATCCATTATAGTCATGCTGCTAACAGGTGGCCTCTTGAATTTTGCCATGTGGTGAGCTTTGAAGAGCCAGGTTTCTTTTTGGATTGTATGTTAATATCAGATGAAACCTGTAGTCCCTCAGATATTTGCCAGTTTTATAAGTATTATTGTATTGATGGTTTGAAAAACGGACAAACAGCAGGACTAAGATGTTTATGCAATAGCCATCAATTACATAAAACATTAATTTAACATAACACACAAGAGTAATTACAGTCACCATCCCATGACATAATGATATTGACGTTATACTGATAAGTCATAAATAAATAAGCAACTTTCCTTGCTAGTTTTAGCTACGTTTTCCTTACTGCATTTAAATAATGTTTTAACCCTCTCAAGGTAGGCGTGGCCGATTTGCAACAGTTAAAAACTAACAACCTGATTACCCCACATACATATTTTATGAGTTTTTTTTACTCAGAAGTACCACTGCAGGACTTGGTTGTGCATTAGCAACAAAAAGTTTAATTTGAGCCTGAGAGGGTTAATGTTTCAGTCTCAGTGACCACACAATAGGAGTGTGCTTAATAATAACAATGCTCTTTAATACTATACATAATATACATCATTTTCCAGATAACATTCACCCACACTGCTGCTTTATCCACTCCAGCTGTGTTGCTTTGAGCCTGTATCAGGTGTTTGAGCTGTTTTCAAACAGTTTGTTCTTTAATTTATAAAACATGGTGCTGTGCTACCACTAGACCTCATTTCTGTAATCCTGTAATTTCTGTATACAAGATTTATATTGTTGGTTTATACACCTTTACGTATGTATATATACCAAATTCCTTGTATGTGTTAGATGTGTTATGTGTAGATATGCTTGGCCAATAAAAGTGATTCTGATTTTGATTCCGTGCATGCATCTAAGACAGTTTGTTTTAGGTAAACGTGCTCAGCCGATTAAGGGTGTTTTCACACCTCAGGTGTTTAGCCCGTTTAAATCGAACTCTGTTTGGTTTTCCCTCTTCGTCCAGTTTATTGGTGTAGGTGTGAACACAGTAATCACACTCAGGTGTGGACCAAAACAACTGCACCAAGACCCTTTGAAAGAGTTGGTCTTAGTGCAGTTCCAAATGATGGTGTGAATGTGATCCGACCACAGTCTGACCAACTACAAGAGGTACGTTTAAGCTAGAAAACCTTCTGTAGCCACGTATGCTTTGCATTCTGCGATGAGTCAGGGTACTATAGATGTGCAAACGTCTGTACGGGCTAGCAGCTAGCCGTAAAATGAGTATGAATTCTCTGAACGTTCTCACGTGGTTTATAGTGCCTCCACGTTTCTTGTAGATGACTTGAATTTTTCCCTGTGTGAAAATTTTAATGAACAGATTGTGGGGAAAAGATACAAATATTTAAGCTCATTAACTGAATCGGACCACCATAAATAAACTATAGGTGTAAAAATGCTCTAAGACACTTACAGCTGACTTATCCAGTTGATAATCAGCTTAGAACGGTGAGACTGCTTAGACTGCTTGATGTTATTGTGACTGAAGCCAGATAAAAAATACATCCTTTGTTTAGCTGTGTACTACAGGTCCCAAGAAGAACTAGACTGAGTACACAGTATATACCAATCACATACAGCAATAAAACCACTGATAGGTGAAGTAAAGATATTGTTGTTTGTTTTGTTTTTAACAAAGCTCTTTTGATGGAAAAACTTGATTGTTCCTGATAGTGCTATGGATGGTACATGTACCACAGATCTAAACACTGTTACAGACCAATGTCCTCTCCACATTTGGACAATATGCCCAGCTACAAAAACTACAAACAGCTCAAAAAATGCAACCAATAAACCTGGGAGTTAACTTGGTCTAACTTGGTTTAAAACCTTGGTAAACTTCCCAAATCCCAGTGCTTTTGAACATTTATGCACTCCAGAACAAGCCTGGTTTACAGATTCCCCACCCATCCCAACTCATTGGGACCAAAAGTATTCAGTGCCATCATCCAGGTGCCAGACCACAGGACACCTCCAGAGGTCTCCTGTTTTAATGAATAAGAGTTTATTTGGCAGTTAATCAGGTAGCAATAATGTTGTGGCTGATCAGTGTATATAGCAAGCAGGTGATGAAGGATTTGGTCTGAATGTCAGAAAAAAGGGGGATGGAAGATTCTGAAATAGAACAGTTGGTTGAGAGACAAAATAAAGAACACCTATTTAAACTTTTTTTTTTTAAAGGAGAAACGATAAGTCCATGATAGGGTTAGAAATAACCACAGTTGGCCTTGTTATAATCTTACTGTATTTTTAGCCATTTTAGAAAAGTTAATGATTATCACAATAGTACCTTGGCAAGAAGTGTTCAGGGCAAAATATATGTTATTGGATTCCAGCAAACCTTACATTTCATGTGGTTTGTTGGGTAGAAGCATCTGTGGAATCAACTTTAGAAACAGTTTTTTAAAAGGCAGCATTTTCTGAAATACTGGTTACAGGATGAACCATCAGTTTTTTATTGTCTGTCTCAAACTAACAGTCACATCAACAAACCATATGATCTATTGCATGAGCACATTGTGACAGTCACAACTGTGTGGTGTCTCTTTAAGACAACCTAAGTTAAGGTTTAGTGATGTCACAAGTGTGCACCTCTGCCCTCTGTAGAGAATGGGAGAAACGTGCTTGCACGTGAACCTAAGGACTGAGACGGACCTTAAATCTTCACCTCCCTAACTCAAGGTAACGTTACGGGTTGTAGGAACACTGCGCTTCATGTATGATAACACAGCAGCCGGGCCTTGTAATGTTGGTGAAGAGAGTGTGTTTATTAAAGGACAAGAACTGTGGAATTCCCAGTACCAGTGTGGTTGTGAGTTTTTGTCCTGCTGAGTGTTTCTGCTGCCTCCTCTTAACCACTGAATACAACCCATGTTACAACATGAAGAGGAAACGCATCAGCAAGCCACATTCTGAGGAGCTTTTAAAGTGAGGAAGCAGCTGGTGTAGCCAGCTATGTACTCAGTAAGTCAGTACAGAGTCATTCCCAAACATTTGTGCACAGATGGCAAATCGCCATAATTCTTTGTTGCTCCCAGACCAGCTGTGGACTGGCCACAAATGTATATTTGAACCTGGTCAGGCTGTTCTTTAAAGTCTAATGAGAAACCACCTGCATCACAAAGTATCTGACCACTACTATCCAGTTTCCCAAAACACCAACACACAAGAGCGTATATACAGTTTAAGTCTTTTTCAAGCAAAACATCTGAACATTTCCCTACTTTCTGTGACTTTTTTAATACTCAGAATTTGGTGGTTTTATCTGTTGATCACACAAAACATAGAATTTTAATTACATAAACTTGAACTTTAACAAAAAAGGTGGACATCTTTTTGCCCAAAGACAATTAAATTTTTGTTTCAAAATTGGCAACAGTTATGTATAGGAATTTATTTGATTCATGTATTATTCACATTATTTTATTGTCTAATGCCTTAGTGCCACTGGATTTTAGCATTTCTCTGGGGTCTGGTAAGGAAGTTGGGGGAAGCAGACAGGAAGAATCTTTTGTCTCTTCGACGACTCTGAGAGGTAGCAAGGGAGTGTGAACCTTAAGGTTTGAAACAGCTGTGTACTGCCTTTTGTTCCTGGAAAAGGTATTTAACAGGATGGTCTGTGTGGTCGCTGAACAACAGTTCCGTGGACAGGCTGATCACCCCTGAGGGAAAAGGTACTTTTGTCCTACCGGCTGTTGAAGCAAAGGAAATGGAGGAGTCACAGAGCCGTGTGTTTTAGCCACCAGCAAGACCATCGACTTTGAGGGGACTCCTGCAGATGGGTGAGTTGTAGCTAACTTGTATACAGTCATGGGGAGTTTTTGTCTGGCCGAGCAGCGAAGTGCCTGCCGACTCCGGAGTTCGAGTCTCCAGAAAGGAAAATCCTGGGGTTCGAGTCCCCAGGCTTGTGTTTCGGTTCCGGTGTTGTGCAAAGAAAAGCAATCATCTGCCAGAAAGTAATTGCAAAAACACCGGTCCATCACAGGAAACGGTGGTTCGAGTCCACCGTTGCTAAGCATTTCTGCACAATACAGTGTGTGGAGTGACAGTATTTTAGCACTTTTCTGCCGAGAAGGGAAGAAGGCCATTGCAGGGATTTACATGTAAATATGGGATAGGTAGAAGAACGGTTGGGGAGAAAGGAAAAGAAATGTTAAACAAGTGAGTTAATAGGTTGATGTGTGGGTGTAAAAACTGTGAAAAATGGGGTTAAAAATGTTGAAAATGGGGAACAAAAACAAGGAAAACAAAAGAAAAAAAGAGAGGGAAAATAATTGTTTCCAACTGGGGGGAGTGGTGATACGTGGTGATTTACAGCAGGACACACCGCTGGCTAATGTTTTTTCTTATGACAGGGTTACAGGCCTGGAGTGGAGCTACTCCAGGTGAAAGGCCCCGGAATTTTTAAGAGACAATGCCCAACTTTATTGTGCATGTCTAATTGTGTTAAGTTGACATATGGCAAAAGAGGGTTTTCCGGGGGAGCTTTCATTTTTAAATTGCAGGGACCATGACATGAGGGATATGGAAGAACAGACTGAGGTGCAGAAGACCAGGAGAGAAGGCTTCAAGAGGACCAGTGAGACGCAGGGACCACTTTCAGCCCACAGAGGGCTGTGCCAATGGACTTACTAGAGATTGTCATGACGAGATTTTGAACAGCAAAATCATAAATAATGTGAAAGAGTTTCTACATTGACCTTGAGGAAGACTACAGGAGTGTACGACTTGCTCTGCTCCTAAATCTACAGCCCCGTTGGAACAGAAACTGAGGGATGAAGAGAGCATGCCAAGCTCCAAAAGTAACAGCGCAGAGGGAGACCAGCATTGGAATTATGACTGTAAATGGCACAGACACCAGGAGCCATGACCGTGACTGGGAATGACCACCTAATGCTGTTTCACTCTACCATGCATACTTTGATATTCTGGAGAGGGCCTTTCCTCTGTATCATTGTTGCTGCCATTTGCATGTGAGGATGATTAAAGATGAACAAAGGGTGGTGGGAGAACAGTGAAGTGAGGATACACAGTGTGAAACTCCTTTAAGTGTACAATAATGTTGATGTGATATACAGAATGTCAGAAAAGAAATTCTATTATTAATGTGATTCTTAAGGTTTGATTTAAGAATCAAAGGGGTGGGATTGTATAGGAATTTCTTTTATTCATGTATTATTCACATTATTTTATTGTATAATGCCTTGGTGCCACTGGATTTTAGCATGTCTCACACTCATGCAGTTAGACAGATGGTGGGGGTCTGGTAAGGAAGTTGGGGGAAGCAGACGAGAGCCGTGCTAGGCTCAGTGAGACTCTGCTGACCGTCTGCCCCACGATCATGCAGGCTCTCCACCAAGCTTGGTTTTCTGTTCTTTGTTTTGATTAAACAATGTTAGCTACCGCTCACCACTTGTCTGCAGGCTTTATTTAATGGAAAACTTCCACAACAGTTGCAAATGGCTTTCTGTCTTTATGCTTTAGCCTGTGTTTGCGTGTACGCTGCCTCATGCCAATCTAACTCTAACCTACCCTATTATCCAGTAGGTTGCTTGCAATTTGGTGGAAGATAATAGGATACAGTCAGGGGAAAAATTACTTGAACCCCAGCTGTTAGTCTATAAGTGGTCATACTAAGTCTATAATTTCAATGGTAGGTTTATTTGAACAGTGAGAGACAGAACAATAACCAAAAGATCCAGAAAAATATATTTCAAAAAAACTTATAAATTTATTTGTATTTTAATGAATAAAATAATAATATTTGACTCCCTATCAATCAGCAAGATTTCCGTCTACGTGTTGACATTAGGAGCCTTCTCAACTCGTTACCTGTATAAAAGACAGTTGTCCATCAAAGCAGTCAGTCTATCCAGATTCCAAACTCTGCACATGGCCAAGACCAAAGAGCTTTCCAAGGATGTCAGGGACAAGACTGTGGACCTACACAAGGCTGGAATGAGCTACAAGCCCATAGACAAGCAGCTGGGGGAGAAGGTGATGACAGTTGGTGCAATTATTCGCAAATGGAAGAACCATAAAATAACTGCCAATCTCCCTCGGTCTTGAGCTCCACGCAAGATCTCAACTCATGGAGTTTCAATAATAGTACGAACGGTGTGGAACCCATCCGGGAGAAACTTGTCAGTGATCTCAAGCCAGCTGAGACCATAGTCACCAAGAAAACAGTAACGCACTACACGGTGAAGGACTGAAATACTGCAGTCCCTCTGCTCAGGAAAGCACATGTACAGGCCTGTTTGAAGTTTGCAACTGAACATCTCAATGATTCAGAGGAGGACCGAGTAAAGTGTTGTGGTCAGATGAGACAAAAATTGTGCTATTTGGCACCAACTCAACTCGCCGTGTTTGGAGGAAGAAGAATGCTGCCTATGACTCCAAGAACACCGTCCCCACGTCAAACATGGAAGTGGAAACATTATGCTTTGGGGGTGTTTGTCTGCCAAGGGAACAGGACAACTGCACCGCATCAAAGGGAGGATGGATGGGGACATGTACCATTAAATATTGGGTGAGAATCTCCTTCCCTCAGAGCATTGAAAATGAGTCATGGGTGGGTATTACAGCATGACAGTGATCCAAAACATACGGCCAAGGCAACAAAGGACTGCCTCAAGAAGAAGCATATTAAGGTCTTGGAGTGGCCGAGTCACTCTCCAGACCTTAGTCCCATAGAGAATCTGTGGAGGGAGCTGAAGGTTCCAGGAGTGGGACGACATCGCCTCTGAGATGTGTGTAAAACCTGTGGCCAACTATAAGACACATCTGACCCTTTGTGGTTGCCAACGACCAAATGCCAAAGCACGTTCTGCAAAGGGATCAAAAACGTATTTCCTTCATGAAAATGCAAATTTCTTACTGTTTAAAAATGCATTTTTCTGGATTGTCTTGGTTATTGTTCTGTCTCTCACTGTTCAAATAAACCTGCCATTGAAATTATAGACTGATCATTTCTTTGTTAGAAGGCAAACCAAATCAGCTGGTGTTCAAATAATGTTTCCCTGACTGTAAGTACATGTAGGGGTGATGTATTAATTATTTATTTATTCTTCTAAGTAATTTACTATATATGTAAACTTTTGTATTTGCTTTTTAATCTTCTTTTTTCTTCTTTTCTTCTTCACAGGCTATTTCCTAATTCCCTTTCATTTTTAGCATAATTATGCCCTGATTATTCGAACACTTAACTAGTTTAATTAAAATTTAGAGTACAGAATCATCTGGCTGTAATTGTAAAATGAAGCCAAATGTGTGTAAAATGTATTAATTGTGTGTATTGCAGTGTGTGGACTGACTAGGGGTTTTCCATAGATGAGCTGTGACTGTTGTGACAACAAAGAACAAACTGCAGTGCCTCTGATGATAGCTGTAGTTTAGATGTTTCCTGGAGGCCTGGTGTCATCCACTTATAAAGAGTCACACTGTACACACACAGAATACCTCAGACAGACATCTCCATTTCTAAACAGTGACTCTTTCTTTTGTGTGGCTTACGGTGCAATGTACAAAGTTACAAAGATTTTAGACACTGAAGAAGTATGAAGAGACGTTGCTTTTAAAAGAAACTTAAAATGGCAAAGCTCAAAGCCATTGCCCAATGTATTCAAACAGGTAACTACCATTAATGCATTCAGTCAATGCATAAATTTCACTACTATGTTTTAATGTTAATTTTGGGCCTTGTGGGCAAAACCAGCTGCTACAGAGAATAACAGTCGAATCAGAATCTTAACCATAAACTGAACCTTGATATTAGACATACTTCCTGAAATCCAAAGCATCATTTGAAGGTCCCCAACTCAGTTGTTTGAGTTGAGAATTCAATTATACAGTTGTGAGCATGTGATGATAGGTAACTGATGAGAACAGCATAAATCTGAGGTCAAGTATATCAACAGTGACTGGCTTATCTTGAAAACCGTATTCTGCTTTAGGATGGACAAGTGATATACAAGGACATATATCACTTGCAATAAATCTGCCATCATAAGCACCTTATATTAATGTTACTTTCTGTAAATGTTAGGAATGTGATTTAAAATCAGTTGCTGAATATAAAATTACATTAGCACAAACTGACAGTGATGATTAGGCGAATTGACTAGAGTTGCAATATTTTTATGCATTTTCACGCGTAGTTGAGCCTCAGTCACAAGTGTCTAGGCCTCTGGAGAACTTCAGGACATGTTGAGGAGCTAATTTAGCCATTTAAATCAGCTGTGTTGGTTTGAGGACACATCTAAAACCTGCAGGGACACCGGCCCTCGTGGACTGAGATTGCCCACCCCTGGTCTAGGCATTGGTCAGTGATGCTCTGGCAACCCCTGGTTGCTAGGCAAAACTACATCTTTTCTGAAAGAGTTAGCAAGTGGTTGCTAGAGGTTTCACAACCGCAAAGAGGACACTGCCACTGCTAGCTGTAGCTATATGAAAGAGACCGACTCTTGTGCAAAAACCTGCCATTTACTCTCTGAGCTAATGTGTGATGCAACAGACAATGTTCACCTTCGTCTTATCGCAGCAACCGAGACATTTTTCCATTTTGAGCTTGTGTGGCACTCGTCATAGTTTCAGTACTCACTTGGTGAGTAGTTTTCAGGTGTTTGCAGACTTAGCACAGTTAGTGTCTCTAATGCAAACTAATAAATATACTGTTAAAAAATGACACAGTTAATGTATACAGAAATATGGCTTAAACGGTTGTGTGGAAAACACCATGAGAGGTGGCCCAATGATGATTTGTCTGTACACTGAAGTTAGTGACGATCCAAACACAGCTGTGCCAAATAAGAAGGGAAGTGAATTCAGTGACTAAACAGAAACGGTTTCAGTCTTTGTACAAAATAAATTATAATGATTAATAATTTAGAAGTTTTGGAAGGAATTGTCCTATTTGCAAAAAAAAAGATCTTATAATAGTGAAGTACATTGGATAACAGCTGTAAAAACAGACAGGTGGCCCACCCTAAAGCATATCCTGCTTAATCATTCTTCTGCCATCATATTTTACAAAGTAAACATCAGTAAGCTTACACAGGCAGGCAACCAAGGATTGAAAACATGAATTCACCATAAATCCATCAGAAAAGTGCTTACTGAGATGACAGATCAAGGAAGCTGAGGGACATTTTCCCTTCAACAACTGCAGGAGTCTTCCTCTGCTGGCTATCACAAGGAATACAGATTTCAGGCACCTCAGCTTCGACTTCATTTTTCAGATTCATAAGCAAAGAGCATTTAAAAGAGATGGATGTAGCCTTAAAGTCCAAAGACTCGTCGGAGGTAATTTCACATTTATCTCCAAAAAGTCATTAATTTGTCTTCTTCAGTTTTTCTCAAACTGCAAACTAAACCCACCTCTGTCAGACGCCTGCTCACTGACTGTGTCGCCTTTGATATAGCCCCGTCACTACACTAATGGCAAATTCACACAAGTACAAATGTTTACCGGTGACCAGCTCAGCATGTGTATAAATATGTGTGACAGTGTGTTGAAAAGAGGTGAGGTTAAGAGAGACAGTTAATTACAGAATGCAAATGAAGTAGTTGGAACAGCCGTTCAGAAAGTGTCATTCTGACTCCTCGTTCGCCTGTTCAGGCAGATTTAATAAGCATCCCTCTCACGTCCTCCTGCAGGAAACCCACATCTACACCAAAGTAATCTCTCAGCTACGAGTCCTGCTGCTTGAGCCATGACAATGTAATTCATGCTAAGCGCAGTCACAGAAGCTGCGTCTCCAGCTCTCATCTACAATCAGTGTTACGGAGCACACGACTGGCCCCTGTTGATTTAGAGTGGCAGTGTGTTTACATCAAACCTACACTACAGCAAATGACTCCTTTCAGCTTTTGAAGCCCAGATTGTTTGCTGAGCAGCATCGTGTCACTCTTAACTCATATAAGTCACGTGGTGTGAATAACAAACTTGTTTGATTGCTCTGTGGCCTTCAAATGTTGTTTCTCCTTTTCAAAGCTACATTGATAATTGTTAAAATATAAAGATAATTCAGAAGGAATCACAGCTGCATAGCTAAATGTATGTTGAAAGGAGGCAATAAGTATGAGAGAACGAGTTGCTGAGGGTGGGTGCAGCTGAGGAGTCAGAGCAGGACACCTAATTGGAAGGTTGGTGGTTCGATCTCTGGCTTCCTTTGGGAAGATAATGAACCACAGGTTGCTCCTGATGCATTCATCAGTGTGAATGTTTGATAGAAAGGCACTTAGACACAGGAAAAAATAAGGCTTGTTGTAGGGCTTGAGTAGAGAAGAAAAATGCTGTCCATTTTACCATTTATAGCATCCCTCTCACCTATACTATGCACTTACTGCACAGAGCTCAAATGTGTTTTTCAACCCTGAAAGAATTATTTCATCACAGTCTTTATTATTTCTGATTTATTTCACTCAGTCTGCAGGGACTGCAGCCAGACTTGGAGCCACACACAGCAGTTTTTCCTACATTACCGCAAACCTAACACATCAACTTTGTTACACTATGGGCTACAGTTTTTGTGTTCTCAGGAATGCAGTCAGGGTCCTAACTGCAATGAAGATAATGCTGCGGGGCTGGGATACCTCACACGCGATTTTACAAGGAGGTGATGTCTGCATATCAGCTTTTTATCCAGACTCGGGCACAATGTCTTTTTCTTGTAAATTTTGTCCCCAGTAAAATGAGTAACATGACACAACCTCGTCGCCCCTGGGATGTTCGTTTTTACAGTCCTGCAGCTCGCCCTCGAGTTTCAGCATGCACAAGCTCCACAAGTCACCTCTTAAATCTCCACACAGCTCTGGAGAGTTTACAACAAAATCAGAGATAAGAGCAGGTGTTGCCAGCTTCAAGCCCCACCATCAACCACGCTCCCTGCTGCACTATCTTAATTGTACAAGACAGGCAGCCTCAAACTACAGAAGAATTAAAAGAGATCAACACGTTCAATTTAATCCACGAGACCATGCCGGCAAAGAGGACTCTCTAATTACTTATGCTAATACAGCAACGACAGAGAGGCAGAAAGGAAAGGAGCGAGGAGGATGGAAGGATAGCTGCAACTGGTGCATTGCTCAGGGTGTGCCGTAATTAAAAACAGAATTAATCTTTTGGACGTACAGGCTGAAGAAGAAGCAGACCCCACTCTCACACTGAGTCCCACAGTGAGGAGCAGAAGCCACTGAGAGGTAATTACTGTTATCTGCTGGCTGTTTTATTAACATGTGTCCTCAAAGAATGGAGGAGTTTAACTTGGCCCCTGCTTCAGCTGATGCCACGCTCGATAGATCAGCAGAGAAAGCGATTACAAAATGGAAAAATGGGCCCCATTTCTTTTCTCTTGATCCTGAAAAGAAAATAGAGAGCAGTTCTTCTACTCCCACTCTCTAAAGTTCCCTCTGGGGAGTGATTTTTCCTCTGATACATGCAGAGAGTGAGGAGGAAGAACAGAGAAGAGTTGGAGCGTGAGGACAGGAGGGGGAAGATAGGAGAGTGAAACAGACTTGGATGAGAGAAGGAGGTGCCGAGTGGGGAGCGGAGATAGATCAAGCAAAAGATTTTGCCGCCTTAGCGGCAAGCCGAGCAAGAGCCGAAGCACACAGAAAGCACGTGTGCCAACAGCCGGTAATTACACGCCAATCATCTGCCCACAGGCCAGTGCAGGGATTAACTAAGCGGAAAAACGGCAGGAGAAATTCAATTAAAAAACAAATTAATAAGCAGATAGGATTTTTCAAGGGTTTGGAAACAGGGGCCAGCCGAGGGGCGGGCTCAGACCTGTGCATGCTGGTCAGTCGTTGGGAGCGTGCGTGCAGGTAGAAGGGATGGTTTCTAATCTGAGGAAACACGGAAGGAAATGCAGTGATCCAATTTTGTGATAGCGTAATTCATGCATGTTTTTCATATCCACGATAACCTCAGGCGGAGAGTTTTCTTTCCACCTTCTGTGTGGAGTGTGGCACAGAGGAAGGAGAAACTCACACTGCTAATGCTAAAGTGGTAAACGGAGTGTTTCTCAATCAAGGAGAAACCTTAAAGATACAGTGTGTAAAATATTACCACTAGCTGTCAGTAGCTTGCAGTCAACTGAAGTTTGCTTTCTTTCCCCTCGTTCGTAGGGATGGGTATCGTTTAGGTTTTATCCGATACCAGTACCAAACCGGTACTTTTGAAACGGTGCCGGTGCTTAAACGGTGCTTGAACCGGTGCTTAATGAATGGAGAACACACAAAAAAACCTCTCATGTTTAGCTGTTTTTTTGTAAAAAGATAACAATGTTAGCCTTTTCTGCAGCTATGGGGCATATATGGTATCACTCTTGGCTGGAAGCAGTGCTTAATCAATGGAAAAAACACAAACTTTGTCCAAAAACCTCTCATGTTTAACTGTTTCCCACTTTTTCTTTGGTCATTTTAGCCTTTTTGGCCAGGGTGAAGGGAGTACCTGCCATCAAACAAGAAGACAGCCGCATGTAGCTATGATGGTGTTTGCTAGTTCACCTTACATGCATTAATGTAATAACGTGGTTAGCCTACTCAACGTAAATTACACATGAACAACATTAAGCTACTCACGCAGAGAAGAACGGCTGCTGCTGCCATCATCATCCTCATCATTTCTGCTACACTGGCAGGGCTAGGGGCCAGGACTCTCCTCTTCAGGTTTTGGGGGGATGTTGCTAACTCCGGGTCCGATAACAGGCACCACACCCGCAGTAGATGTGCTCGGTGTGAGGTCTTGCAGCAAGCTATCAAATACGGCGCATTTCTCGGCTTTTAAAAAAACGCTATGCGTCGCCAGGTGTTTCATCAGATTCGAGGAGTTACCTCCTTTGCACAGTATCAACTTAAAGCACTTGTTGCAGGCTGCTGAGTTTGCATCTTTTGCTGTGACGTACAGCCAGACTTTTGACCGCTTCGCCTTGGGCATTTTTAATCTGTAGCTCTGCTCTAAAAGAACGTACGTACCTGGACCCGCCTACTATCCTTGGAAAGGTTAAATGATTGACTAGAATCCAAAGTGTGTGACATCTCAGGGGAAAAAAAAGCACCGAAATAAAGCACCGAAATGTGCGCTGCTTTTCGGTCTGGTTACTACCGTTTATGTCAGAACCGGTGCCATTATGGCACCGGATACCGGTACCCATCCCTACTCGTTCGTCTGTGCCAAGTGCTGCCTGTCAGTCGGTTTGGTGTCTGTTTACTCTGCAAGAGGCTGTAAAACTTTCCGATACAAGTTGGCGAGTCAGTGCTCTGCTAAGCCCCGCCTCCACTCAGGCAATTCACTGAACTGGACATCTTGATCGTATTTGTGCTGTTGGTGGTTTTGGAACATTTTCAATGGAATTATCTCACAAATAATATGGATGTAAGTTAAAAGCTGCCCAAGAAATTAGATTTTAGTATTCTGATGTTGTGTGTCTTTGTGTTGCACCATTCATAGAGTGACCATTATTCTGATGGTCCAAGGTTTTCTGAGTTGGGGTTTCTGTTCAGGTTTTACAATATTTTAGTGCTTGAAGTTGTGATTCTTGTGAATTCTGGCGTTGGTTTCCTTTTGTGTTCCTGCCTTGATTGTTTTCTTTTTGGTTTCAGTTTTGTGACATTGTTACCTTTTGTTTTTCATCTTTCATTTATTATCATGTGCCTCCCTGGTGTTTCCTTGAGTGGGATTTTGTCTCTTCTCTGTATTCAGCTGGGCTTGCTTCTTATTTCCTGTTTTACTTTGATTGATTGATAGTGTCTCTTGTGTCTTGCACTGAGTTTTACTTTCTCCCTTGTGACTCTCTTACGCTCAGCTTTGCCTCATTCTCCAGCCTGTCTCCACTTCCCTAATTGGCCCTCTGTGTGGGTTTGTGTGTGCGTTTTTTCCCTCTGTCCTTTGTTTCATCGGTCTGTTCAGCACCAACCTGCCACCTCCTCGCGTCTCGGAGTATTTTGGCCGTGTGTTTGGGGGCTTGGGGGGGGTTTTTTGGACTCATGGAGATCAGTTATTAGACAGTTATAGACATATAGGTCCTCAGCCAACTAGGCGTTAAACATGTTCTGCTGTGAAGTTAGACATTTTAACATGGGAGTCTTTCAGTCTATGTGGGCTCGGTTTTGGAGCCACCCTTAAAATGTATTTGGTGAATTTTTGGCACTGACACAGGCAGATTTGGCATTTCTTTGATTGCTGTCTTTTGAAATAAAACTTGTGCTTCACATACCAGTTGACTCTTATTGAATCAACTGGTATGTGAAAAAAAAAACCTGTGCTGTTTTAATCTTCATGCCAATCTCTGGCTCTTCACTCTGTTCTGCAGATATATTTTTATATATATCTCATCTCAGGAAGAGGTCAATAGACTGGCCCTGGAAAAGCATTATTAACCAGGTAATTGCTGGATAATTGGATAACTGTTTGTTGGCACTTCACCAGTGTGTGTTATTGCCTGCCCACCAACATGATTAATGAGTCCATAATTCATATTCTCTGTAATTATGTCCTTTCAGCTCATTCAGCCCACGTTATTACTGTTCTGTTAATGGTGGTGTCTCAGTGATGTTTATGTGGAAATTCTTGCTCAGAACAAAGGAAAACTTGTAAAAGCATGGCCTGGTGAATCTCTCCTGTAGCATAGTCACAGCGTCTGCACTCAAGCAAAGTCAAATACAGATCCATCAAAATGTAACAGCCTCACTGGCTGATGCGATGCATGGAAAGAAAATAGGATGACTAAAGTTTTATTAGTCTTCATTGATTGTTCTGTAATAAGTCAGCATAAATCTTAACATGAGTCCAAGGGCCGGCTGTTGGAGGCTCTTGTTTATAGTCTGTACAATTTCTAATTTATGCATTTAGTGACGTGGAATTAATTGGACCTCAAAATATATAATTTTTACAAGCAGCCCACAGCTTATCTTGGAGGACACTGTAATAAGCTAAGCCCATCCATTTGTAAAGAGTGAAAAATGACTCATTTTCAGCATTTACATCTGCAGTGTAGTGGCTCAATTAGAGCTACATTTGTGTTTTCTCCTCTCTTGCTTGCTGTGCATACAAGGGATTCAACTTCTGACTTTTATGATAGAATATTGTAGTTTTAATTTGCTAATGATGACTTTCACAAAACACCCAGCCTAATGTCACCACAGTGGACTTCAAGTAGGTTTTGTCAACAATAATAAGAGTTATAGCTCACTAGCTAGATGACTTGTAAGGCATCTCTTTCTTTGCTTTGGCCACTTTCTCTTTATTTAGAAAAAACAATGCATGTTAACATGAATATTAATGGACATCAATGTAAGAAAATATGACATGTACATTTTACAACAATATACAGTTTTGTAATATTTTACAAAAGACACAGATATGGAAGAAAACACACATAATCAATACAAAAAGATCATAACAAAATAAGTCAAATATGATCACACATCTAGTTTTTCATCATCAGCCATGACTTGCCTTTACTGATGGCACATGTTATGGTTTCCCTCTCAGCGCTCTCTAGTGGTGGCCCTGAACCAAGCAGTCAGTCTTTCAATTAATAAATTCATGTCAAGGAAGTGGGATTCATGTAAAACCCTACAGATATATATAAAACAAAGGCACAATCATTATTTTTTTAATGATCAGTGTTTTTCCAAAACGCTGCAGTGATATGACTCGTTTAACTTGGTTTGGCAATTTTCTAAGAGACACTTTTCCAAATCATGTAATGCTTATTCAAAAAGAAACCTGTCAACACACTCTTCATCCATTAGTACATGTTCATCTCTGAACTTACCCTAACCTCCTGCACAGCTCAAGCTCTCTATCTAGCCAATCAGTACAAGTCCTTTTGGCCTTCCTTACTCCCCAGCTTCACATACAGCTGACTATAAGCAATTTGCTTTGCTTCTCCCACCTGTATTATCCATATGCCTAGCCTTCCAGTACTCTTGTGTACTTTTTCATCTCCCTGACTGTCCCACTTTTCCTTTGCTGATATTTTCCTTTAAATATCTTCATGTATGTCCTTATTCCAGAGTCCTTGTCTTCTTTCGTCTGTTCAGAGGATGTGTCAAACCCCTTCTT
This sequence comes from Perissodus microlepis, assembly GCF_051167445.1. Lineage (NCBI taxonomy): Eukaryota > Metazoa > Chordata > Actinopteri > Cichliformes > Cichlidae > Perissodus > Perissodus microlepis. The sequence goes on along the minus strand of NC_140471.1, from coordinate 3,510,837 downwards.
GGCAGTTTCCCCCAGTCCTTACTTCAGCCGTTCTTTTCAGTTATCAGGTAACTCTTCCCTACCATGCAGAGCCCACCTCAACCCCTTCAGTGCAACATTCTTCCTTCCTTAACGTCCACCATTAAATCCTCGTCTCTTTACTTCACTTTATTCTCTCTTTGATGAATCAAGTGAATTCTGGAAATTGTTCTTTATTTTTTATTTGCCTTTCATACATAATTACCAAATCAAAGATTATGACATCTACTCAGGAGTGAAGGCATTATTTACAGTTGCCACAGAACTGTGAAAAAGTTTTGACACTATAAGTTTAACATACCTCACCGTGGGTGTGTGTGTTTGCACTGATATGAACTGTATTCCCCTTCCAAAGCTTAGAGGAGGCAGGCCTCACTGTGGCAATCCTGTAATAAGTGCATCTTAATATAACTCATGATTGGAGAGCTATATTCTGCTACAGTGATGAGTAAGAGAAGTACAGAGTATGATTCACTGAGATCCAGCGTCCAGCCCACCTGTCACAACTCCACCTGCTTCCACTGAGGAGATTGCACTTAAGTAGCACGACCATTTGCCTGGATTTTGGTGTTTGTAGTAGTAGCTATTTTACTAAACTTGGACTCTGGGTTCTGGGAGAGTGGAGGCTGCATGTTCTCTGAGCCCATAACACACCTTGTCTAATTCTTACTTGTAGGTGGTGACTATGCACACCTTTCTTGTGGATTATGTTAATGTGCTGTTGAAAATGGAATCAAAGCATTGTCACATAGTCTATATTTATTATAGTGAGAATATTTTACCATTAAACAACAACATCCATATCTGCATAGTGCAGTGACTAGAGTGTACTGTCTGGGTTAACTTTTATTTAAACTATGGTTGTGCGCATTACTGATTCCCCATTATACATTGTCTGTATATTTGTCTATTGCACAGTTAAATCCTGCATCTGCAGCATCAAGATAGAGCTTTGCCATTCTGAGGTGGCATTATAAACCATCCTGAATCTTGATAAATAAAAATGTAAAGTAATTTGGAGATCGTGAACCCAGCATCCTCTGGGATAAAGTGGAGAGGGATCATCCAGCTTGTGAACACACAGTTTAGAACCCTGGACATAAGGGTACATGCATAAATGTCCTTTTCGGCTTTATTGCTTATTTCAGCAAACTACATTCTGCACATCTTCTAGCACAGCGCCACAGTAAAAGATGGGAGTGCTGGCAGTCCGAACTTATCACTTTACTGGAAATATTCCTGCATATTATGAAATAAGTAAAACAAAAACCTCTACTAGTGCCATGCCTCTACTGCCATACTCAGGTTCCTAAATGCTTACCGAGAGCTGAATAAGAAGAAATAAAGATCTTTATGTCAATCTGAATCTGATGCTAGCCACATGTTAGCATCAGATTCAGATTCCACGTTTTTTTGGAAACAAGACAGAGAATAAAGATGTTCTGATTGGTTTCCTGTCACAAATGAAAGGTTTGAACAGCAGGTTTGTGGGGCTTCTGTGCTCACAGCCACAGCTGTGTGAGTGAGGTGACTACATTAGGAATATCCTCTCACTTTGAAATCATATAGAGAATCCATCCGTTTCCTCAACTGCTTTTCCAACTTAAGGTTGAAGGGATGATGGAGCCCATTCAAGAGTCACGTGGTGAGAGGTTGGCATCATCCTGGAGACGGAAATGCTCCAATTAACCAGGTTATCTTAACCTCGTTGCAATGACGTGCAAGTACGAACTGCTGATTATGTAGCTGCAGCTTACAGTAAAAAACACTGTCAGAAATAGAACATTTAGAGGAGTCTGAAGCCTGTGTTTGTGGCCCAAAGTTACTGCTATATATCTGACACCTAATGAGTAACAGTATGTAAATAACAAAATAAATAAATGAGAAGACATATAACATCCACTTTAAAGAATAAATACCCAGGAGCTAAGTTTTAAAAAGAACTTTATTTTCACTTTTAAAACGAATCAAGAAACGATGCATAGCATACTGCAGGATGTAGGACACCTGGCTGACCCATCAAGGTTGAAAATAAATTAGATGCTAGGTGCTAGCACAGAAGACAGGCCTTTTCCAAACACCTCTGCCACATTTGACAGTGCCGGTCGATGCAACCCAACACAGACGAGCCAAGAATGAGACAGCAAACTGTGGCACGAGCCAACCAGACCACTCAAATCTGTTTGAGGGCCCCTCAGCAGCGACGCCTCCTCGTTGCTCTCTAAGGACTCAACTGTCTGTGCAAATGAACAGTGCTGTGAGCACCTGTCCTCCCGCCAAACTACTCTCAGGAAACCCTGAGTAGCAGAGACAAAGGAGCTCCTCTGAGGACAGAGCAAACTCTTCATTAGCTCGTATTTGCATGGATAACTCTTTTCATGCGCCATCTTCCGATGTGCTCTTACCATCCCTGATGAGACTGCGAGGTAAGTAATTTTTCACTTTTACTCTGAAACAGAGTGGAACTAATGAAAAAGATAAATGCAGGGGAAGAAAACATTGTTTAAGGCTTTAATTTAAACTAATTGCGGCACAGAGATGTTGTTTATTCCCTAAATCCCAAATGCAGATTGAATTTGGGCTTTTTTGGTGCCGTCTACAAAGTGAAGGTCATTTGCTTCCAAGCAGCTTTTACTCAGTGAAAAGGAGCCAAAACAAATCTGCACAAACCTTTAACATCCTCTACAAATACATTTCTTTTTAGCTGTGCTTAGTTTAACTTTTTAAGACCTACAAATTGACTGGTGAGCTAGGAGGTGTTAAAGTTCCCCAGAGTTTTCACCGGAATGGAAAAGCTTTCATCAAAAAACCTGTAACACTAAATGTACTGTCGTTTTGTTTCTGAAAGTTTGCTGTTTAGCTTGATGCTAAAACAAAAGCCTACACTAACCCTGAGTTAAGTCCCTTCTCATCTAGCGCAGCAATTCCAAAATGAGGGCTGGGGCCACCTGGTGGGCTGCAAAGGTAGCAGTACTAATTTATGGCCAACAGCCTGTGCAGTTTATGTTTGCTTTTAAATTAAATCTTTAAGGAAGCCCATCACTTTTTCTTGTTTTTAGATTAGACTGAAGATTTAAGGTTGGGTGGGCCCCACGTGACTCTCACTTTTCTAACAACGGCACTCTTGACTTTGAGAATGGCTGATCAGGGCTATATGTAACCACAGGTTATATGAAAGATGGGTATAGCTTCTAGTTCTGAAAGGTAAAGCCAGTTCATTCTTTCTAATAGCCAGAAAGGTGGGTTTCAAAAATATGGTTTATGGGGAAAAATCTGTGTCCAGCTCCATTTTTCCCCTCAGTAAACACTGTCTTAACACTGTGTATGTTTGCAGTCTCAGTCACTAGTATCAGTAGAAATGTAGCCGTCCAGGTTAGAGGAAGAGTTACTTAACAGTGTGTTCTTAAGGCCAAACTACATTATGAGTGTGCAGTGTCCCTCAGTTTGCCGGTTAGTCCTCGTTCAGTATGTCGGGTTTAAAAACACCAAGGCGACAGTCAGCAACTTGAATTTCCTGGATGGCTGATCTCATGATGGCTAGTTGAGGTATTTTGAAAGACACATTTTAAAGACATTCAAAACTTAAACTAGCGGTTAATACGGGACATTTATGGAGAGCCTCGTTTTAGAAAAAGAGACAAAGAAACCAGTTTCCACGGATTCATCACTTTGATATTTTGTGTTTTTTATTGTCATGAAATCACAGTATTCTTCCTGTGGGTTCAAGTATAATAAATGGCTTCCACACTGCATATGTCTCTTTTTTAACCGCAGCCAACTTGTTTGGTTCAAATATTAGTTTTGCCTTGTAGAGAATCGCTTCCATTGTTCAGAAGCTGAAACCTTTGGCTTTGGGGTGAAACAAAGTGAACAAAATGTATTCTTGGTAAGTGCTTCCCAGCTTCAAACACAACTCGAAGTTCAGTGAACACCTCCTGCTTTGTGCTTTCACTTCAGCTTATACAAAGAAATGTCATAGACGGCTGCCCTGGACACTGGTTATTTCTGTAGGAGTAGTGCTTATTTCAGCTTTAGTTCCTATAGCAACTTATTAGTATGTAGGCATGCCAGCAAAGCAGATGACTGTGTAAATCACAGAGCTTTTCTAGCCTGTGTTATGTATGTGTATGCTACTTTGAAAAGATCTGTTTGTTGAATTATAACTATATGGTCTCATATATACCTGCACAGCCTGACAGGATGTTATTGTGTAGCACCACATTTGGCTTCCTTCTGAAGTCTTGGTGAATAAATATGTGGTATGTTGTGTTTTGGTTGGTGAGCCCACCACCTTATATTCTTGTATATTACAGTGTGTCTTCTGTACTTGGATCTGTTGAAAGGGAGGTTTTTCTTTCCGCTGTCGCCAAGTGCTTGACCTGAATTGAGTACAGATATTTAGGGTCTCCAGAAGATGACTTCTAACTCTGTTGCATTTTCTAAAACGTATTTTCTCAAAAAGTAGTGTTTTCAGGTTTCTTATTGTGTTTTTTGTTTTTTTTCCCCCCAATTTCGTACTTTCTGAAATGATGTCGATTTTTGCATCTCTGGTCCACAATACAAATATCACTACGCTTGACTCAGTTGGCACAGAGTTTTGTTACATACTTACAAAAACAACATATTGGACCATTTGTGTTTGCACGCATCAGTACTAGAACTGTTGGCCTGTGAGTTTGTCCATAATTGTAAACTTACTGGAGTGAAGATTGTGAGTTTAAAAGTGAAATTAACAATGTTACTTTTTGCCTCCATCACACAGCTTTGCAGGCGAGATGAAACCTGAAGTGAAGAAGCAGCAAGTGAGGAAAACTTGGAGTCTGTACTTGCTCGCTTTTTCTCTAACCTTCAACGCATATATAAATGTGCAAACTCATACGCTCACCCACACAGTCACATAGACACAAACACAGGTACACACACGCAAAATGAACACACACACACAGTCTTACCCAACTCCACTCTGCTCATGTGTGAAATGAGCAAGGGTCTTATCTCTTGGAAACACACCACTGAGCCAGAGGAGAAGGAGAGAGAGGGAGACACACTGCGGGAGAGGAGGGAGGAGAGAAAGAAAGAAGGAGGTGAGGGGTGAGAACAAGAGGGAGAGAGAGAGAAAGAAAGGGGGAGAGAGGTGTCACATGGTGTGCATGCTGATGACTGTGGACTTGGGATTCTTCTGCAGACTCTGGAGGTCTGAGGATGAGCCAATCAACCTTCTCTCCCCCTATTACACCCCTTTACTGACCTCAGCAAGCTGGCACCACACCCTCCACACATGCACACTCTCCTCTAATTATCATATAAAATGAGTCCAAGCTGAAGTATTACTATTAGTACATTCAATAGTACACCCTATTGAAAGAAGCCGTCAGTTACTGTGCTCTCCAAAATTAGGCTGAAGAAAGCTTTTCTTCAAAAAACGTTGGTTTCTGACATATTATTAATAGTATTTAAATGCAAACGTGTGGTTCAGAGAGATTGAGGTAGAATCTGAGAAGGGTCAGGTGAGAGTCAGTTTGTCCCTATAGGTACAATTCCCCTAAGTTTACTGCATAAAACTAATTACTTGAGTCCAGTGCAACTGTGTGTACCTTTCTGAGGCCAGAAAATCTAAATGTGTCCAAGCACTTACATTGATGCATGTTTCAAAACAGGTGAAAGTGCAGCATCAGGAGATGGTCAGAGTCAGAGCTTCTCAGTTCAGACCTGCCTTCGTTCTCCTTATCTCTGGTGGGGGTAGAGGCAGGTGAGGGGCACATTTTCAAGTGTATGTATGAATGAAACACTTTTTAAAACATTTATTTTTTTTGTTGCCAGAGATCTTAAACTAGTCACCATAATCCAACAGGGAAGTTGGGGAGCTGGGCAGGAGTTTTGTATGAAAATGACCAATTTTAAAATACATAAGCAAGACCTCACTTAACTGTTGTTGGTTATTATTCACATTCTGCCATAATGTTCTTTTAGTGGGCTCTTTTTATTTTAGGATTTGCTTAGATGCCATCACTCCCTGACCGCAGTGTGGTCACAAGATGAAAACTGTGCATAAGCAGGATTTCTTTAAGAATCCATCAAGCAGTTGGATATACAGGACATAATTTAAAAGTGTCATTAGTCCGAATCGCTACAGCAAAAACATATTTGGAGTAGTATCAAGTAAGACCAGTTTCTCATGTTCTATCGCTCAACCATTAGGCTGCTATTATAACCATTAGCTAATGATTATATATATGCTTGCATTGCCTCTAAATATACCTATTGCTGCTCTTTCTCTTAAATCTCTGTTTCATACCAGCCAGTGTCTTGTTCTGTAGTGTGTGCATACTGTGTATGTCGTCTGCTCACTGTTGACTGTGCAGAGTGGTCTCTGCTGTTGGCTTTGACAGTAAATTATAGTGTTCATGGTTGCTTTACATCATTAAAGTTTTGTGTGTGTGTGTGTTTAAATGCACTTAAATGCACTCTCTTACTAGACAGTGCTTAATGTGCCTAATATGTGTGTGTGTATATAGATAGATCGCCTAGCTTGGGAGTCACTGCACCTAGTGCTCAGATTACCACGGGAACCACTGTTACCTTCACCCTCCACATGTTCTGCAGCTCTTCTATGAGCCCTCGGTACTTCTCCAGCTTCTCGTGTTCCTTCTTCCTGATGTTGCTGTCATTCAGTATCGCTACATCTATCACTATGGCCGTCTTCTTCAGCTTGTCCACCATTATATCCGGATGGTTAACCATCACCATTTTGTCCAGGTTATACTCAGCACAGATGTTCCTGTACACTATGCCGGCCACTTGGTTATGGCGTTCCATGTATGCCTTGCCTGCTAGCATCTTGCATCCTGCTGTTATGTGCTGGATTGTCTCAGGGGCATCTTTACACAGCCTGCACCTGGGGTGTTGCCTGGTGTGAGATATATATATACAAGGGCGTAGATTTGGCATGGACGGAAGGGACGTGTCCCCACCAATATCCAGCGATTATTGAATTGTCCCCACCAATAATTTGATCTCTTCGAGTAAAGAAAAACAAACCCGATAGTAAGAAAAAAACGATCTGTCAACGTCTCATTCACCCAGCGGTGCAGAAAGAGTTAAATTACGTTCTCTACTGGAGTCTTACGTCATGTGACAAGCCTCTATGGATCCTCTATGGATCCTGTGCTCAGAGCTTGTTCCTGTGCTGCCATGATTAGTGCCTCTGTGCAGTATATATGTCATTAATAATACTCTTGACCACTGCACTCGTCACCTTAACCATAACCTCATGTGTCAAATATCTTTCCATGGTTATATATATATATATATATATATATATATATATATATATATATATATATATATACTTTACTTTGCAAGAGTGTGGGACGCAGAGCTCTGGATCAAAGTATCACGGAGCACGGTTTGAGAAGGCATCATTTCGAGCCCTCCTGCACGGTCACAGTTTGGGAAAGAAGCGGCTGTCTTTCAGAGACAGTGATGGATTGCAGGCTGGATCATTATCTTGTGCACGACAGTCGTGTTGTCGACAACAGATTGGACGCACAGATTTGTGTGCCAGCCTTTTCTCCTTCTGTCTCTCCCTGCCTCACTTCATATGCCATGTGTTACTCATGTGCCCCCACCTGAAATGAGAGCTCTGGATCCAGAATAATCCCTTCTGGGTTTTTTCGTTTGTTTTGGGGGGGGAGGTGTTTTGTTTTTTTTAACCACATGGACATACCCAAACAAGTTCCTTTCAAACCTGAAAATGGCATTTGCCTGTACGTCTCCTGCTGTTTTAGACTCCTGCTGTTCCCGAGAGCTGCAGACTTTAACCACATCCAAAGAAATGACTTAAAATCAGTCAGAGAGAGACTTTTAAAAGACAGCAGGCACCCTACTGAGGAATTTAATAAGTAAAATTAATTCAACTAAGAAATGGAATAGAGGGAAAATAATGCAGCGTTAAAGAATCCAGAAGAGTAACTGATATGAAAATGGGCACTGTAAGACATTAACTTTGAACACAGGAAGTGTGGAAGTCTAACCATAAATAATCTTTGTATGAACACTCATTTCTTTGCTCGATACTTCATAGATTACATTTTCACCAATTGCAAGAAACTGGTAAAGATGAGGTCATTTGTAGAACAGCTACAGTATTTAAAGATCATTTATAGCTCAATTCAGAGCTATTACTACCACAGTGATTTAGGTGTGTTCAGAAAATGACTTCAGTTAAAGATGCGTTTCATCTGCAGAATGTTAGATGCCGGCTTTGTGTTGCATTCAACAGATACAGCGCTCCACAGGTGGATCGAGGTCAGGACTCTAAAGAAAGAAAAGGATCCCTCTGATGTGAACGGGGTGAAATTATAGTCAATGCACCAGTCTACAGCAGTCCATAATAATGGATGTTTCAATTGATCCTCACACTTTCCCTTCTCCCTCTGAGTCATTGTCTGCCTCTACATGATTACTACATCGTTACTTAAGGTTGCAAGTCTTCTGCAGGCTTCTAATGCCACCTTCTGGTCAATGGGAGGAACTGGTTTAAATTCAACTTTTATTTAGCCAGAGAAAATCTGATCACTGAGAAAAAGAAGAAAAAAAGAAATGTTAAAAGTGTCCTGATCATAGGCGGTAACAAGCCCATAAAATTAAAATGATACATGCATGAACACATATCCAATAATTCACATCACAGTGAAAATTACTGCACAGACTACCATGAGATGAAAATCACATTTTGAGAACTACCTGTGAAGATATCCACCTGTTGACCAGCAAATCATTTAGCAATACCTGGGTGGTGCCAAATATATTAGGGTTAGCCCTTGTTGCATTTTAAACACATGCTAAAGAAGAATAAACCCAAATGGAATATGTCTAAATGCCAGGAAGACAGTACACACTGACAATGACAGCCTGCTTAATAAGCTGTTGGTCTGTTACATGCAACCAAAAGAGGTCAGACCCACTGAAGAAATAATATCTACGTGTGATGTGAGAGGCAGCATGGTTAGGGTTCAATTGGTGGTTCAATTCCTGTCTACTCCGGTCTGCATGTCAAGTATCCTTGGGCAAGTTGTTAACCCCATGTTGCTCTCTGATGAAGTGCTAAGCACCAAGAAGAAAGAGATTTTGAACAGTTACTTGTCCTGGTGAATCTGATACTTTAAACAAAAACGTTTAAAAACTTGTGTTTTTGTTGTTCATGTTTGTGCCTTGTGTACATCATGTACTTCGCGTTCACAGTTAGTTGATATGCTACAGATTTTCTGTTATTAAAATCCAGCTTTAACATTAAAGTGGGTATGATCCAGTATTATCATGGTTACAATTATGTAAAATAAGTAAAAGAACTGGTTAAGAAAAGAAAGAGTCAAACTTACAAAATCCAAATAGTATCACATTAATTTTCATTACACATTATGAGGCTATTCAAAGATATTTGGCCAAACACAAATCCAGACAAAGATGTAATATACCTGAGATTTTCAAGACAAACTGTCTTAATAGCCTTTATTAATAGTCTGCATTGCATGTTTACAATAAGCTGTGTGTTTTCTTTTAATTATATAAATATAATATATATATATACTAGCCAGTAGCAGTTTTGGCTTCCCTGATATGAGTTAAAAAAAATGAGAATGGGTTGCCCAGCTTTTTTACCATTGCTTGTGATTGATTCTACTGAGTTTATGTATTCATCTGTCCATGCAAAGATGGACACCATCCAGGTTGTTGAGCAGCAGTCTTAGTAGAGCTGGTCAGACCTCTCTGTCATGCAGCCTTCTCCATTTTGTGTGTGTGTGTGTGTGTGTGTGTGTGTGTGGGGGGGGGGGGGGGGGGGGGGGGGTGATACCAAAAATGAAAAAAATATATAAAAGATTCATCTGAACATGAGGAGCCTATAGAGATTCTATATAGCTGTTCTTGCAAAAGCAAAATGTGTTTGGCACCACCATGCATTCAGATCACAATTCTGATTGCAAAAGCTGCCAAACAGGACAAGATATTAAAAAAACAAAAACCACCACACATAAATAAATATCATAGAGGAGAGATGGCACTGGGAGAGAGACAGAGAGAACGTGACAGTACGTCCTCCTAGCACTCACAAGAGATTCGATGGAACTCTTTTACTATCCTCTTGTGTAGAAATAAGAAGAGCCAGCCAAGGGGATACTATGATATCCAGCCCAGCCTGCCACCTCTCACCAAGGGACCTCAGTATACTCTACACTCTGAATCTATTGAAAGCCTTGTTAACCAATCTTTCTACCAATAAAGTAGAAAAGGAGGCCCAATGACATTTTAGAAGCTTTTGTGTTCACCTTTCCTGTAACTCATCTACACAGAGAAAATACTTTGGTAATGTTATTTAAACTAAATACAGTCTCTACCTTCCCAACACTGCATGACCTTTAATACAAAAAACAAAACATTACAATTTTAAAAATGTATATATTTTTACATTTTGGTGTTACATTGCAATAACTGCCTCTGCAAAACAAAAACCCATTTTACATGAGGAAAAACTGTGGAGAGGAACTTCAAACAGCACATTATGAAACCACCAGTTTCAAATATACCCAAAGGGCTGTTTCACTGGTGTGATATAGGAGCTGTTAAACATGTTGCTGAAAGATTTTCAGCTGAACTTCCTAACTCATTCTTTCCATTTGTGGTGTTTGGAGTGAACAGATAGCATCAGGTTTAATCTGCTGGTTGCACCGCAGGCACATTTCTTCAACCACACAGACTCCTGTGATATTGAGGCAACACCAGTAATAAAATTAATAAAACTTGGACTGACTATCAAGCTTCAGTACTGTTTTTGCTGGATTTTTGATCAGATATTTTCAGATTGCAAATAATGTTAGATTGAATATTAAGTCAACAATTCAGGGTCTGATCAAAAAGTTCCATGAACACAAATAAAAAGCTTGGTGGTTATCGCTAATCCCTACAACACTGTCTGTCTGTCCCACTTGAATTTCGTTTTCAGGCAGCGTGCAACAACATAAAGTTCTGTCACTATAATAATACATAAATATTCCGCTATAGTAGTTTCTAAGACTAAGAAAACAGTCTGCTTTGATGACAAGCTTTTCTGTGTACCAACATCTAAAGCATGTCACCCACATCTGCAACTATCCATACATGCAATGGGCAACTCTGTTCTATTATTCATGAGCAGATTTTTGGAGATTGAGTTAAGAGTCAATAAATATTTTGTTTAACCTGGCTCTGTAACGTCTTTGATTGGATCATGGTTCTAACTTTTGTATGATGTGGTGAGTGATAGTCCTGTTATGGCCGATATTTTTACTAACGAGTGCTGCTGCGTTCTATCAGCCTGTTACAGCAGCTGCACCAGATCTTCCAATGCCAATGAACTGTGCACATAACTTCCTCAGAGATGTTGTTTTTAACTGTACGATGTCACTGATATCAGCCACGGTGTACAGCTGCAATTTAACATGTTAAAAGAAGAAACTGCATACTTGCACCTTTGTAGGAAGTTCTGATGTCAACAATCAGGAAAGTGGTTGACACAAATTTAGAATATTTTTGTAAGTCTCCTGATGCTCTGAATCTGATTAATTTCTCTTTTATTTGGTTAATGGTAGTATTCACTCTGAAACGGCGGTGCTTAATGACTTAATTGAAACTTAATTACTTAATTGAGACTTAGTTGAAATAGAAAGGATCCAGATGGCTAGCAGCATCTGGGTGTCATCTCTACTGTCACTGGAGTACTGAAAGTAAGAGTCAATTTCTAATTTGATCGTCATTTACACTGACGCAGCATTAAAATATACACCGATCAGACACAACATCGTGAGCACTGAGAGATGAAGGCAATAACACTGATTATCTCTTTATTGTGGCACCTGTTAGCGGGGGGGGGGGCTATATTAGGGAGCAAGTGAATGTTTTGTCCTCAAAGCTGATGTGTTAGAAGCAGGTGAAAGAGGGATTCAGAAGATTTGGATGAGTTTGACAAATTGGGAGTAACAGCATTACGAGCCATGAATGTGGGGAGTGAACGCTGACCCGTGTGCTTTGATCCAACAGATGAGCTACTGTAGCTCAAACTGCTGAAAAATGTCTATCAGGATAGACAGTGCATTGCAATTTGTAAATGGGGCTGCAGAGCCGCAGACATGCTGACCCCTGTCCACTATTGAAAATGCCAACAATGGACACGAGCAACTGGACCACACACCAAAGAAAGATGATAGCAGATAATGGAAGATGAATTATGTTTTCTTTTGTATCACATGAATGAGAGCTGTGCATTGCTTCCTTTACCCTGGCAAACACGGGATGAAGGCAAGGTGGTGGAGACAGTGTGATGCGTTTTTTATCCCAGAGGCAGACACATGTAGACTATGCATTCATTTTGCTAACGGTGTTTGCCAACATTTGCTGATAACTTGGCACGCCACTTAAATTCAGTCACTTCTGGCACAAAAAACCTTGTTTGCAACCAAAATGCTGAAATTTTCATTCCAATTTTTAATTTTATTTAAACATTTTTCATGATAAAAATGTATATGGATTAGTGCTGTCAGTGTTAATCTCGTTAAAATTATGTTAACGCCATAACCGCATTACGGCGGCAAATCTCCGTTAGCGAGTTATGGCGGATCGCCCTGTGCGTGGGGCTGCAGGGTAAGTACCATGTGAAGTCCCATGTTTGAGCAAAACTTCATATTACAAAAGATGCCAAGTGACAATTTCTGAATGGTATATAATTCATAACAATGCCATAATAAAGCATGTAGAATACTTTTTAATGTGCAATTCTTAGTCACACATATAAAGGAAGTACTAATTTCATTCAGTATTCCTGCTGTATTGACAAAATTAGTAAAGTTGTACCACAAAAAATATATCAGTTCCATTACCATTTAGAAACACATAGGTCTATTTTATCCAGCGATTGCTTTGTTTTTGTGGTCCAGTGTGTGATGCTTGCTTACTCCTACATGAAAGTTGAATGAAAATAGAATTTTCTTAATTTTTGAGACAAAAATGTTTTATTTTACATTATTTTAAAATACATGTCTCGCTCTAACATTGTCTCTAGTTGTCTTTTTATTAGTTTGTGCTCACATGCAAAATTTTAAAGCATTCCTTGAAGGTTTTTCATTTTTAACTACCTAATACTGAGAGATTTTGTGATGTATGTGTCTGAAAATAATAGATCCTGATTTAATTTTATGTGAAAATTTCAGGCTTTTAACTTGAATCGTTTTTGAGCTATGCATGTTTAATTATGGCCTCAGATTTAAATGTGTAGAAAAGTCTGTGATATACAAAGCTGAAATTTCACATATGACCAAACTTTGGATCTTTAGTCAAATTGGAGATGATCGGGCAGAAGCATTCCTGTAAAATCTGGTGATTTCAGACAGAATGACCCATGTGTGGCTATTCTCACACTGGCCCTACTGTAACTACAATAGACTTCCTGTTATCAAGCACACCTTTATCTTTTTAAGTAAAACCATAATCCCCAGTCATAAATTGCAGGTTTTATAAATGACTAACATTTGTGACATTGTCATTTCAGAAAGACAGCTTTTTATTGTACTTATTCTGTTCCACTCACTTGTCATTCAGACCCTTAGCCCTTATTATTAGCCACCAGTAAACTCTGAGCTAAGCAAAGACAGAATAAAAAGACCCAAGCAGATGACAGTAAAGTTTAATTAGGGCCATTAAAACATGGCTCAGCTCTAGCATCAACTCTGCTAACCTTTCCTCAGCCAGTAGAGCTGTTGAGTGATGCTGTCTTAGTGCTTATTTAAGAGAAAGAAAAGTTTGTTCAGCTGTCAGTGATGGTATGGTTTTTCAGGGAATATATGTTTAAACTGAAGCTGATATCCACAGTTGTGAGTTGCTGTGTGTTTCAGTGAGCCTCATTATTTTTGCAGTACAGCTTCACCATTTATAGTTTTTAAAAACTGATTAAATAACAATGTTTAATACAAAAGATGTAGCTTGTAGTCTTGTAGGTTTGAAATCCTCCCTTTCTTCCAACACAGATGTTGTGTGCCAGATGTTCTGTTCCCCCACAGAGGAAGACACGTCAGAAACATCAGGAAGACTGAATCACATGGATCAAGCATGGCTCACAATCTTCACCAGAAGCTCCCGGCAAACCTAGCACTTCATGAGCAGTGTGATAACGACCTTTGCTTTTTGTGATGTTAGAAGTACTGCTCATCATCCTCAGATGAGGCTGTGGACTTTTAGATAATGACATTATATTCATTCCTGTAGTATATGTTACAAATCCATATTATCCTCTCTGGTTACTCTGGTATTAATGATCCTGGTAATAGGATGGCCTCTTTCACTCCTCTTTCAAACCATCTCTCTCCTCTGTCCTAAAGAGACACCTTTATCCTTTTGATGCAGATGTACAGCTGAGTCTTGTCCTGTCGAGGTGGCTCTTCTATGTTGTGTTATGTGTTTATGGAGTGGCTATTTGGTTTCTCCAATGTAGAGGCTGAGCACTTCACATTGCACTGCACAATATATACAACGTTGTTTAGTTTTTGCTGGGAGTTTTGTCCTTGGGATGAACCCGTTTGTGCCCGAGTGTGTGGCTGGGTCTGAACTACACTATGATAAGACTCTCTGATAAACCTGCTACATAAGGGATGACAGTGTTGTGCCGTTTGTCATTCTGTTTCTCCCTAGTTGGTGTCTGACCTTGTTTACTGTGCATCTTTACTGATATGATGAAAGCCCGACCACATGTTTTAAGAGCTTTCTTTACATATGTGTGTTCCTTAGAGCGAGCAGGGAGGTCATACAGACGACAACACTAGATGTTCAGTAGATGCTGAAAAAAAGATGTTGCCCAGAGTTACAAAACAACTCTTTCAATGGACCCAAACTGGACCTGCAAGAATGACATATAAAAGACGTCACGCCTAAATGACTTTGTGCAGTGGGATTAGCACAAACCAAAAGATTTATCTTAAAAATGTATCTTTTAGCTGCTACTGTGTCCACACTTATTGCTCTACAGCCATCACTTTACCCTAAAACGTAGGAACCGTTCTCCACTTTCCAATGATGTGTCTCTCAAAGCTAAGCAATGTAAACTTTTTTAACATTGTGGACCCAAGTAAAGGGAGTAACATCTAACTGACCCATAGAGCTTGTCTTAACAGCAGGAAAGACTACAAATGTAAACTTGTATTTCAGCTCATTTGACTCATTTTAGCACAATCAACTTTTTTTTTGTTTTACCAAAGATTCAGTAATTATGAAAATTTAACTCAAACCATTCAGCTTTCGGCATTCATTAATCCTGCATTGTCCTCAGGAAAAGCATTCTCTAGATTTATATACCAGTCTCAGTTACTCTTGTTGAGATGTTAAGAGTAAGAATAAGTTCAGATTCTCTTAAAAATATTAACACTAATATGTCATGTAACACTTACTGCACTTGTGGAGTTATTTGGAGAATCATAAGAGACTCTTATAAACATCTGAAGGAAAAATATTCTTTAATCATGGATGCAGGCTCATGCAGAAATATTGATGACTTATTTGATTTGAGTTTGTAGAGTGAGAACAGACAGATGTTCTCAAAGTCAGTCAGTTTCTCTGGGTCTGACACAACAACAGCACAGAGGTTTGAGTTTTTGGAAGAAGCCCTGTTCTTTCTACTTTTTCTTGCTGATTGTAAGGTGTTCAGACTTCTCTGTAACTTTGATCACAGATACAGCTGGCTCAGACATGAATTGAGTTTCAGAAGGAGGTTCCTCACAGGGAAGAACATCTGACATTGGTGGACTTTGAGAACAGTGCTTGAGATCTTGCACATGTGATTCTTTGCTACATCAGTAATTGTAGTGAGAAGCATTGGTGCAAAGTTTGCAATGATAAGAGTTTCTTGTGGATGGTTATCTCTGATTTCTGTCAGGATGGTCTGGACCATCTCTGATGGAGCGAGAGAAGATGGCCTGGCTTTCCATTGCTGTTACAGTTTTGGAGACTTGATCCAAAGTGGCCTTTGTGCCACTGGTGGAGAGGATGCTCAGATTCTGGGAGGCCATGTTCAAGAGGAGGCAAGGAGGAAGCTCGCAGAAACCCTGAAGGATGCAGGGAACTACCTCTATCACCACTTCCTGTGCGGTGAGCAGTTTGGAGCACTGCGCTTCCTGCTGCTTCTCTTTAAGGATTTCATTGTAACCTTTTACCATGCTGAGGAGTTTAGGTGTTCTGCAGAATAAAGTAATAAGGATTATATTTTAAATACATTTAAAGTATCACAGAAATATTGAAACACTGTAGCTGGACTGTTAATAATTCTAACTCTCAAAGCCTTCAAAGGAAAACAAAACAGAGGTCTTCTCTCAGCATTACACTTCATCACAAACAGACTTTTAGGTATGAGGTGGAAGTCTGTAGGTTTTACAGTAACTCACTGCTCTCTGAGTGTCTCTTTGCTCTTCTCCACCAAGATATCTCTCAGATCTTCAGCAGTGATGTGTGATGGGATTTGATTTTCCTGCTGAAGTCTAAGGAAATCCATCATCATTACAACCTAAAAATAAAAGGAGACATTTAATCACCACCACTCTCAGATCCTCAGAAATTACCTGATATTTTATGTCAGTTTTGGTTTGGATTGATCGGGGTCTTACCTGAGCCCTGCAGATCTTCACAGCCGTGTTGTAAACAGATGTGTTTAACAACATCTGTCAAAGAAATAAGAAGTTACTCATTGTTACTTAAGTTGTTTTTCAGTTCGTCAGCTTTTAAAACTACACGAAATACTTCAAACTGTTAAAAGAAAACACTTTAATTATTTTGCACTAATTACAGTAAACTTTATATATCATATAAGTAAATAAAGTGTAGTCATTAGGTCAGTCCTGTGAAAACATGCATACAAACTGGTGATTTAGAAAAGAAAGAAAGAAAAGAAAGAAAGAAAGCCATTTTAATGACCTTGTAGTACCATATCACCCTATTAGAGCACTTCGCTCTCACACTGCAGGCCTACTTGTTGTTCCTAGAGTATTTAAAAGTAGAATGGGAGGCAGAGCCTTCAGTTTTCAGGCCCCTCTTCTGTGGAACCAGCTTCCAGTTTGGATTCGGGAGACAGACACTATCTCTACTTTTAAGATTAGGCTTCAAACTTTCCTTTTTGCTGAAGCATATAGTTAGGGCTGGACCAGGTGACCCTGAATCCTCCCTTAGTTATGCTGCAATAGACGTAGGCTGCCGGGGATTCCCATGATGCATTGAGTTTTTCCTTTCCAGTCACCTTTCTAACTCACTATGTGTTAACAGACCTCTCTGCATTGAATCATATCTGTTATTAACCTCTGTCTCTCTTCCACAACATGTCTTTATCCTGTCTTCCTTCTCTCACCCCAACCGGTCGCAGCAGATGGCCCCGCCCCTCCCTGAGCCTGGTTCTGCCGGAGGTTTCTTCCTGTTAAAAGGGAGTTTTTCCTTCCCACTGTCGCCAAAGTGCTGCTCATAGGGGGTCATATGATTGTTGGGTTTTTCTCTGTATCTATGAAGCACCTTGAGGCGACTTTTGTTGTGATTTGGCGCTATATAAATAAAATTGAATTGAATTGAATTGAATGACTGTTTATTAAGAGTTTAATAAAAGTTTACCTCAGAGGAGGGAAAGTTCAACCAAGCATCTTGTGGAGTTTATAGAGAGAACAAGATAAAACACATTCTTCCACGGATTTTTTAGTGCACTCTCTGAACACCTTGATTGCACACTTATTCTTGGAGGCGACCTCAAACTTGGACTAAATGAAGAAATGGATAGGCTCAACACAACAGGAACTCAGCGCAATTGGCAGTCCACAAATATAATCAAACAATATATGAGCGACTATGGCCTTTGCGATGCATGCCGCTCCCTTCACCCCAACAGTAAGGAATATTCTTTCTTCTCACATGTCCATCACTCCTGCTCTCGTCTGGATAATTTCCTAGTCAGCAGCTCACTGCTGAGTGATATTTCAGACACTGAGATTCACCCTATAGCTGTCAGCGATCATGCTCCTGTATCTTTAACACTAATACATAAGAACGCTACACCAAGTAAAAACTGGAGATTCAATACATCGCTGCTCAAAGATGAAGACTTTATTAAATATTTTAAAAAAGAGTGGACTTCATATTTAGACTTTAATGACACTCCCGGAACTTCAGCTTCTGTTCTATGGGAAGCAAGGAAAGCTGTGATGAGAGGTAAAATAATTTCTTTCTCATCACACAAAAAGAAAGAAGAAAACAAAAATATTCAGGAACTAGAAAAAACCATCAAATCCTTAAAAGAAGCCTACGCGTGCGACCAAGATAAAGAAATAATGAACAAAATATGCAAAACAAAACTGAAATTATTAATAAAAAAACACAATTCCTAGTACAAAGACTTTGCTTGCAGAATTTTGAACACAGTAACAAATCAGGTCGATTTCTAGCTAACCAGTTAAAAATAAATAAAGAAAAAACAACTATATGTGCTGTTAAAGATTTATCTGGAAACACAATATATGACCCTGGAAGAATAAACAACATTTTTAGGGATTTCTATGAAATTCTATATTCACCACAAATAAACCCGTCTAAAAATGAAATTGATCAGTTTCTTGACAACGTAACTCTTCCAGAATTACTAGACAGTCAAGCAATGGCACTGGATTCACCACTGACACCAGGTGAACTCCAGGAAGCCCTGATAAGTATGCCCAATAATAAAGCTCCAGGTCCAGACGGCTTTCCTGCAGAATTCTACAAAGAATTCTGGACAATTGTGGCACCAGTATTCCACTGAATGTTGCAGGAAATCAAGGAAAATGGTAGACTACCACCAAATATGAATTCTGCCAACATTGGTCTCCTGCTAAAACCAGGCAAAGACCCTTTATTTCCCTCAAGCTATCGTCCAATATCCCTTATAAATGTAGACCTTAAAATAATCTGCAAAGCTCTCTCAAAGAGACTAGAGAAGATAACCCCCTTTTTAATTCATCCTGACCAAACTGGTTTCATAAAAGGTAGGCACTCATCAACAAATACACGTAGATTACTTAATTTAATAGACTACTCATACAGTAAAAACATTGAAACCACAATATTATTTCTAGATGCAGAAAAAGCGTTTGACAGAGTTAACTGGAAATTTTTATTTGCAACTTTACACAAATTTGGTTTTGGAAACTCTTTCATAAACTGGCTAAGAATATTATATAATTCCCCAACAGCTTGTGTCAGAACAAATGACCAGACATCCTCTCCTGAGGGGCACCAGGCAGGGATGCCCACTCTCCCCTTCACTTTTTGCAATTTTTATCGAACCACTATCAGCAGCATTTAGACAGGCTACAACAATTAAGGGCATAAAATGTAAGAACGTAGAACATAAAATCAGTCTCTATGCGGATGATGTGTTGCTTTTTCTCCAAAACTCACAAACCAAAATTTCTGAGGTAATTACTCTAATAAACTGGTTTTCAAGAGTTTCAGATTATTCAATTAACTGGTCAAAATCTACAGTCCTTCCAATTAACTGCTCCTTCCATAATTCTTCTTCTGCCCCACTACAATCTGGAAATATTAAATATTTAGGTATTAATGTCTCTCCTAAGCTTTCAGACTTAACTAAATTAAACCACATCCCACTTCTAAAGAAAGCAGAAGGCGATCTGACTAGATGGAAATCTCTACCCATATCACACATGGGAAGGGTCGCCACTATAAAAATGATGATCTTGCCAAAAATAAATTACTTATTTTTAATGATCCCGAACAAACCATCTCAAGATTGGTTCAGATCTCTGGATTTGTATATTTCTAAATTCCTTTGGAAAGATAAACCCCCACGTATCAGCTTAAAAACGCTACAAAGAACCAAGGATAAAGGAGGATTAGATCTGACTAATTTTCAACAATATTTCTTAGCCAACACGCTCAGGATGGTTAAAATGTATCTTCTTAGATGAGCCCTGGCTAGATGTAGAACAGGCACTATGCAATAATCTAGAGATTTCAGATCTACCATTTATCAGCTCAAACATCCAACGACATGAATGCTTTAAAAGCATCAACATCAGCTCTTCTCTGACAGCATGGTGGGAGTTTCTAAAAATAACAGAGTCTTCATTAATCCCATGCAAACGTACACCTATCTGGAACAACCCTGACATATTACAAAACAATAATATGATTAATTTTCCAGAATGGAGTTATAAAGAAATTAAATACTTAGAACATATATTAGAAGGAACAGACTTTATTCCATTTGACAGACTAGTTACACAATATGGGATCAACAAGAAAAGATTTTTAGAATATCAACAAATTAAATCCATAGTAAAAAAGAAATGTAACCTTAGTCAAGTTGAATTGCAAACACCACCAAGCGTGGTACATTTTCTTACTCTTAAATCCCCTAAATTGTCTAAAATATACAGAACACTTTCTAAAATAGATGAATCAATATCCCTTCCTATTGCAAAGTGGGAAGCAGATTTGTCAGTCGGCTTAGACCAAAACTTCTGGTCTCAGATTTGCTTAAAAACCTTTAATTTGATTAGAAATCCCAGTCTGCAATTAATACAATACAAAATACTACATAGAGTGCACTATACAGGTCATCGGATGTTCCAGATGGGCTTTACATTTTCCAACAACTGCTCACACTGTCAAGGCAATACACCAGACAATTACATCCACACTCTTTGGCTCTGTCCACCAGTGCAGAAGTTTTGGCCCTCTTCCCGCTCCAACACACCCACCCACACAAGTAGGGCCTTGGGGTGCGGGTGTGTCACCAGGGTTCAGGGGAGGCATCCCCCCCCGTCCCCTTCTGGCCACCTGTGCCTCAATTTTATTCCACAACTTAGACATCCACATTACTCACACTCTCATAACACATACATATAGGGCCTTAAGGGTGGGCACGTTGATGGCGTCCAGTGGACGGTCTGTGTATTCTACCCCACCTCTGGCGCCGGTGCCCACCTCTCAATTTTAAATCCATGTACACATTGAGGGTTCTCGGGAGGGGCCGTGCTAACACCTGCTGCTCTCTGGCAGCAGCACCATGCTCTCCAGTGTTTTAAATGCACCTTAGAACAACAAGCAGCAACACTACACATGAGCGAGAGGAGGGAGGTTTGGGGTCTTCACACACCCCTGTTCTCTGCTGGCCATTGGGGCGGGAGGGCTGGAAGGAGGTGTTGGCCGTCCGATTAGGATCTGGGATGCGGGGCCTCCCTGCTGCTGCGGAGCCTTGGGCGGTCTGCTTGCCTCCACCCCGGGGGAAAGAGTAACATCTCCTGGGTCTAGGTGCCGTTTCCCCCTCCAGGGGCGAGGGTACCTGGACCCGGGGTATAGAGTTTGTCTGGGGAGTGTGATTGTGTGTACAGTGTCCATGTATGTCTATCCCTACGTTGGGTGAGTGCTGAGTATTTGTATATGTGTGCATGAGGGTGGGAATGCATGTTTGTGTCTGTGTGTGCCTGTTTGTCTGTGTCTATATGTCAGGTCGGGTCTTAGACTCCACCTCTCTGGGAACTCCCAGGCCCTCCAAAGGCCTATCTCCCCTCACCACACTCCCTGCCGGTAACTGATGCCCTCAGGGGTCGGTGTGTTAGTGGTTCTTGGTGTCCGGGGCTGGGCGCTCAGGTATGTACCACCTCACTCCCGGTGACTACTTGGCGGGGCCTGGTGCCTGTTGCTCGGTCAGTCCTCTTCCGGGGCAAAGGGGGCCCTCGGGCCTCCGGCCTCTGGGCCTGCGGCTCGGTTCACTCTGGCACAGCTGGCTGCCGGCAGAGCCGGCGAGCACGCCACTGCAGCCCCCTCTGGCTTCTGCTCCGTGGCTACTGGGTGACCCCTCATCTGGGGCTCTCCTCAGCTCTTCCCAGGAGGGAGGCAGGAATGCCCCTCCGGTGGTCCTCCTTGGGCTCTCACACTCTGGGGCCTCTGGATGTCTGGGGCCTGGATCTCCTCCATGCCTGCTTCATGCCCTGGGGGACGGGGCTATGCCTCTCTACATCCTCTAGCAGACCATTACATGGGGAAACCTTTTGAATACAAGCACGCTGATCCACACAGGTGTGCACACGGGTGTTCACTGTTCATAGACATAAACTACACCTCTATTGGCTGCTATTTCCAAGCACATTGTGCGCTGTTGGTCCTGCTTGCTACAAAACAACATTCAATATTTAGTATTTACTGCTGTTTACACTTAGCTAGATTAACGTGATGATGTTGTGTTTAGTATGTTGCTCTGTTTTTTTTTGCTTGTTTTCTCTTCTTTTTCTCTCAACAGGTGATCCAGGAGATTTTTTTTTCTTCTTTCTCTTTTTAAGTGCCCTTTCTCACTGTCCCTCTTCCCTTCTGTTTTTCTTTTCCTTCATCTTTCTTTCTCCTGTCTGTAACAACTGAAAACAAAAAAAATAAATAATAACAAAAAAAAAAAAGATTTAGTCACTGTCTGTGCCAAATTATTCAATTTACCAGCAGAAGAACAAATATTTCCATAATTAACACACTTCTCATTGTGTAAAGACTGCAGTGCGTGTGCTGGGATGTTTCATGTGCTCACTTCAGTTAAAGTAGTGTTACTAGATATATTAAGACGGAAATGGCAGTAATACATTTTAAAGGGCCTAATGACTAAAATGCACTCACTGGCTGCTGTATTAGGTACACTTGCTCAACTGCTCATTATCCCAAATAGCTAATCAGACAGTCACATGGCTGGAAATCAGGGCATTTACGCATGTAGACATGGTCAAGATGACCCACCAGAGTTCAAACTCAGCATCAGGATGGTGGGAAGAAAAGGTGATTTAAGTGACTTTGAATGAAACGTGGCTGCAGCTGCAAAATGTGGTGATCTGAGTATTTCAGAAACTGCTGATCTAATGGGATTTTCCAGAACAAGGAGAAAAGAAGAGGTAACCAGCCTGAAAAAACCTATAGCAGAGGAAGGCTACAGTCTTTAATGGACTGTACACAGAGAAAGAAAATGCCGCCATTGTTGGAAAATTCTGCCATAGATTGGGCCACGAAGGATACACTTGTTGGCCGCATAAATCGTGAGTAAGTACAAAACTTGTCAAAGCGTCTGTGACATTATGTTGCCAACATCTGCCACTGTGCTTTTCAGGTCATTAAAATTCTAGGAAGTAATGTGGTTTCGATGTGACACCGTAGCAGTGAAAACAACTGCTCTTTCTGAGCATCCCGTGGCATAAAAAACACAACAAACCCAGGACAAAAAACAGTTTACAGTCTAAGAGAGTCACATCTGTTTCCTCCTCAAACACAGGCTGGCTTATGTGATATGCTTATGTGATTGCTTATAAATATTAGTAAGCTAAGCCTTTTTGTGCCCAGTCTCTTTCTTATTCAAGAATCATGAACAATGACCTTAACTGAGGCAAGTGAGGCCCGCAGTTCTCCTTTTTGTGAAGTCCTGGATGAGTCATATATGTGCTCTTGAACTTATTTTTATATAATATTTTTATATTAACTTATATTTTATCTTTACACAGCCTGCACCTGGGGTCTTGCCTGGTGTGAGATATATATATACAAGGGCGTAGATTTGGCATGGACGGAAGGGACATGTCCCCACCAATATCCAGCGATTATTGAATTGTCCCCACCAATAATTTGATCTCTTCGAGTAAAGAAAAACAAACCCGATAGTAAGAAAAAAACGATCTGTCAACGTCTCATTCACCCAGCGGTGCAGAAAGAGTTAAATTACGTTCTCTACTGGAGTCCTACGTCATGTGACAAATATGGCCAATGTGATTGGCTGTGCCTTTCAGGGAGCTCTGTTTAGTTTTAGCAGCGGCAACCCTGCGCTGCAAGGACCTGCAAGGAGGAGAGGAGGATGGCAG